>NC_133158.1:155999600-156300400 GCF_040802235.1 Manis javanica
TAGATTCCTATTTGCAGCAGTGTAATTTTTGAAACAAAAATTATAGTCTTGCATAAAAGAGATTCTGAATGTACAATACCCCAAATAAAAACACTGAAAAGTTTATAGCTTATTATATTACTGTGTATAAGGAATTTAGATTTAATAATACACTGAAATTCACATTTAAATGAATAATTTATTTAGAAAACACTTTGAAATATCTTAAACTTTCTTTGCAGGTGGTTGTTTCTACAGTCAATGACAGAACCACTTTATCATTAAAATACTAAGTGTTTTTCTCAGGTACTGTATTTTCAGCATGTGCGTTTTTCATGAATAGATACCAGATTTATAAATGGCTCCATTATTTATTATTATATGAATTTACAAGAGTTTGCTATGCCAAATTCTCTGAGCCAATATTGCCTTCTTTCTTGATGAAATGGCAAGAATACAGTTAGTAATAAATTCAAGCCACTGTTCAACTTTATTTCACAAGGCACAACCATTTACACCAAGAAATGTACACAAACAAGACTCCTATTTGCGGCTGGCATTAAACTTTGAGAGCAGTTGACTTTGTTATCTAGATCCAATTTTTAATGCTTACTGTTAAGTTTTCTTTCTTTCTTTTTTTTAATTTCTAAACCACCAGAGGACGATTTCCTTAAGAATGTTCTCCCAGGTATGTTCAGAATATTAATTAGGCCCATCCATTTCTGTCCGGTAATAACAATGTCTGCAGGCTGAATGGACGCTGTGACCTGTGAAAGACGTATTCATATGCTTTAGTCTGCCCGAGCGCATTCTTTAGCAAGTGAACATAGACCTTTTTCACAGTCATCTTAAATGTTTCAACTGTGTGTTTCATGTTTGGCTCTTGCATCTCCAGCCATTAGCTTTTCTGCCTCTTTTGGGAAAGACTTCCTTGCACTACTCATTTAAACGCTTCTGCCTTTATGACTATTTTAGTGCCATACCTATGGGGCTTCTTACTGTATTTGCCTGTAACTGAAGGAGATTTTAAAGGAATTAAATTTATTCAGACTAAATCTTCTGGGGGATGCAAAGGCATCTTAAACAATTAGCAATAATTAAAAAGCATCTATTCAGACTGGATAAAAGGTAGATTTCACTTAAATATAGTAGTTAGTTGGTACAGTTTTCCCATTTGCATGTTTTTTTCCAACCTCCTATTGGTGAATAACTTTGAAATAACAAAAGAAAGCATTGACTTTTGTCAGTTTGTATAATTTTTTACTCATGAGAGCTATTAATAAATTGCTATACTAAAAAATTTAATTATCTTTAATTTAGATGGTACAACTAACACTGGATATAATAGCATGAGAACGATGCCTGAGTGAAACCTAGGTTTGCTGAAAAATTTTTTAATCTTAAATCAGCATGGAACTGACTGAAAGATCTATAATTATTCAACTTTTGATATTTTCCTATAAATTATATGCTGTAATTTATCTGCCTCAAGAATTGTTTGCTTTGTGTATGGAAATGGTAGACTGTTTACCTTTGTTCACAAGGTCCTCCTTAAATTGCTTCAAATTAGGATTTATCTTATGGATAATCAGACAAGAGAGATAACATTCTTATTCAAAAACATTTACAAGCACTTGTAAGTATATGTGTAAAGGTAGTGACGCATAAAGATAGTCTTCTGTGGCTATATACACAGACACATACTTATTTACACAAAAACTAATACTCTTAAGTTCCTTTGCTCAAGAAATGTACAGGTTAGTTGAATTGGCTGCCACTTATATGATGGAGGGGCACCAAGAAGGCATCTGAACTCTATCACTTGATATTTTAGCATTAAAGTTGCATTCTTCAGAATTTAAGTGAAACCATATTTTAAAAAATATGATCATTTAACATATTTAAAAAATGATAACCAGATTCTGAAAAAAGCATGACATGGAATGACATACACTGGTAGAAAGAGAGAAAGAGATATGAAGGAACATAGAAAATACCGAAAGTAAATGTTTTTCAAGGGCTGCCCAAATTCAGCTGTTCTGTGAGAGTCAAAAATATGCAATGATTTTTGGTGCAAAAATTGTGCCATTAAGATCAGAGCATGATGTTACTCAGGTTGAGTTTACAGATTTGATCTCACAAAATACACTCATATACAAGTGTCTACTCAGCGAACTTGCAAATGCATCATAAACAGGAAATTAGATATAGAGGGAATATTAAAAAAATACTTCTGGAGGTAAAAAGAAAAAAAAACTAAATTAAAGGTAGATTCACTTTATAGTATGCTTGGTTACACAATCTTTAGAAATACAAAAGAGTACATTGCTTGAAAGTATTCTCAGCTTTTGGGAAACAACTTTTGTATCACTGACGAATGGCAAAAAAAAACATAGACCAGTAAAAAAAGATCTGGGCTTAGAAAATGGTTCTGTTAATACATTGTCTAAGGGAACATCGCCTCACCAAATATGAACCTTTACAAGGTGGATTATAATACATTCCTTGAGAAGTAGTTATGAGGATTAAGAAATAACTTAAGTGTAATAACAGTAGCTATCTCAGAAAAATAAGCATTTAAATATCCATGTATTTAGCCTCATGTAGTATTACTAGGAGCAAGATCACTATCTTCTAAATAGAGAAAAATAGTCTTAGGAAGACATAATAAAGAAGTTTAATAAATGCAAAATACTTTATAGTAGAAATCAACTATAAGTTTTTGGATGATATTTAGAAACAGAATTCTAAGGCTAGCACAGCATGTCAAGTCCTGAGCCTTACCCTCATACTTGCAGACTGTGTTCCTTTCCTGGCTGGCCTAGAAGACCATGGTGTGCTCTTCCTTCCCTCCTTCTCAGAGATCCCTTGCTTGTGCTGACTTCCATCACTTACCTGACACACGTTGGATATACCCACTAAAATGCACCACAGCTGCCAGGAGAATCTTCTAGTCAAGTAGTGTGTCATCTTTTTTTAAAAGTCTTGGTCCCCATTCCCAGTAGTTATTTCATTTCAGAAAAGCCTTATTAATAATTTAAAAATCAATATATCATCAAATAACTCTGATTTAATACTTTAGTTTTACATTCTTAACAGTCTAGGCATTTTTTAAATTTACATTGGTACAAAAAGCACTTATATCTAAATGTACACTGACATTCTATAATTTGCACTTGTGGATTTTGAAAATAGATTTGCTATGTATAACTATCCAATAGAGAGTCTCACTATGTTATAATTCTAAAAGAATAATTTTTATATACTATAAAATTTATATAGTATATAAATTTGAGATTTTAAAATGAGAGAATTTAAAATATGAATAAAAGAAATGCTAACATTAAATTATTATTATTCAAAAGTATGAGAAGATAAAGCATCTGACATAGGAACTTCTTAGAAAATTGAGTGTGCATAATTTTATGGAGGAAACTTAAAAAAGACAAGTTTCAATGCTCATGGTTTTGATTAGGTAGACATTGTAAGCATCAGTTTATAAATGAGATGCCAAATAAATATAGTAACACATAAAGTATTGAAATTATTGGTTTAATTATTGGATATCAAATTTTATCTTATTGTAGATGGGAAACAATAGTGAAATAAAAAGAATATTTATTTATTGGATGAGCTGACTTTTGAAGAATGTTTTGGATCTAAACACAGAAAAAGGAACCACTCAAGGATATTTTGAATTTGTATAGATTTGGTTAAAGAATATCAGTTTGGCTTTAGGGCTTTACTAGTATTACTGGTAACTAGCATTACTAATTGGTTATATAATTCCACTGACTTTAGAAAGACTTGTTCTCAGCTAAACTAATAAAATTTATTTTTAATCTAAAAGTTTCCCTAAAGAAAACTATTCAAGTATGAAAATGGATGGCTTTATTAATGAGTTTATAATGACTTATTTTAACTAATCAATGGGTAAATTTATTCTACTTCAATAGTAGACTCATTCTCCTGAAGTCCAGCAATATTAAGACCTGCACTCTGTGACAGATTTTTATACCCCTTTCTTTAGTGTCAGTTTTTTTAAAAACACCATTTACATTCTTAAAAGATATATATGACCCAATACAGATAAAAAACTTTGAATACAATCAAGTTATTTTGGATTACACATACCCTAGTCCCACCAGGAGCAAGTATATTATCTAGAAGCCTCAGTTATTACTATAATGTTTCACATAAGCAATGGACCCTATATCAAAATGAACTGTAAACACATTAAAAGAAAACAAATGAATGAAAACAAACAGAAACAAGAGGTCAGTAGAAATGCAATCCCAGGGTGCCAAGGTAATGAGGTGAAGAGATGCATATTGCAACATATGTACAGCTATATGTTTAGGAAAATAAACAAAATTGAAAATACTTTTAGGAAACTGGAAACCACAAAAAAGAACCAGAACCAAATAGACACTCCAGAAATAAAAATTATAGCAAATTATATTAGAAATTTGTTGGAGAGTTTATGAGTGGCTTAAACATAACTGAAGAAAGAGTTCATAAACCAGAAGATAAACAAAAGAATATTTCCAGAATGAAGTCCTCAGCCTTGATTACCTTACTGACCAATGCCAAACTGCTTGCATGGCTTAAGAACAATGTCATACAGCACAAGAGAAAAATAGAACAAATATGAATACTGGCCTAAATAAAGCAAAAAGAGAAATAACAACCTAATAGAGATACGTGGCATAGTGCCATTTTTAATAATGAATTGCCTTCAAGACTCAACGGATATGGAATATTTTTTCCCAATTATATTATCAGCAGTTCTGTGAGGATTACCTGGAATTTCCAACATGCCTCAAGATTTGACAGCTTGAAGGAGATCTATGTTGACCTTCTGTTTGTTTACTCACCCTTACCCACCAGCTCTGCCCTAGACTACAGTCTCCTGGGAGACAAAGGCTTTCTCTGTCTTCTTTCCAGTTACACCTTCTACGCTTTGTACCATCCCTAACAGATAATAGGCACTTGATTAAAGTTGAATAAACAAGTGTTTGAGTAAATCAATACAATCAATCAGTCTGAAAAATATATTTTCCAAGAAGTTATTTAATTTCTTCTGGTTCCTATCTAATTTCAAATCTGTTGCGGAGACTACTCACTATCATGTTTGGCCTTGGACCTGTAAAAAGAAGTAATTTGTAAAACATTTGTTCATACACAGGATAGCATTTTGGTCTTCTAGCTTCATGTAACTTGAGAGAGCAGAAGAAGTTTTACACCTTAATCGGTCCATATTTCCAAACACATGCCAGAAAAAAAAAGCCATATTCAATAGCAGATACTTACTCTTAACATAAGCCTACACAAGGACATCTTATTAATTAAAAATAATAGAATAAATTAAAATCTGAGGATACCATATATCAATAGAAAATAATAAAAATTAATCTATTAATTACATTAAAGCAACTTAAAATATTAATTAGAATTAAAGGAACTTCTTCCTCTTTTTTTTTTTTTTTTTTTAGGAGAGCAAGGCAGAAGCTTTTATTTAGAGATAAGGCAAAAGGACTGAGCTTCTGGATCAGGCCCGGAGGGGACAAGAGAGCCCCAGGGTGCTGTGTTGTCTGGGGGTTCTATAGGCCATTGAGAGACAAAAGGCTAGGGATGTACACCTGCTAAGTGGTCTCAAAATGTTTACCTTTGAAGAAACACTAAGTTCTTATTAGTCTTCCTGGTTATTTACAAGTATTTCACTGCTCTGATTTCCTCCCAGGATAGCAGCTTCCTGGTCTGGGAGCATGTCACTCAAGGCTGCCTGCTTTGCTCCCATAGAATTAAAGGAACTTCTTGAATTACCCCTAAACTTACCTTTATTTTCGACGTGTGGAAGCCTGCTGATCTATCACACCTCCTTGTACTGTCAGACCTGAAGAGCATGGTATGAGTGCATTCTGATTCATCGTAAATGAACCACCTTTAAGTTTTCTTTTTTAATACTCATCTACCCCATCCCAAGTCTCAGCAGGTTTTGTAATAGATTCCAAGTGCAAGCAGGGCCATCCATATATTTGGTTTAATTCATTATTTTGAACTCAAAAGATTGTTTCACAAATTTCTGGAATTCTCTTTAGTAAATGAAATCCTCTTTAACAAACTCTATTAAATTCTGATGACTTTATAAGAAATTGCTTTGGTATCTATTGCTATATAACAACCCATCTAAAACTTAGTTCTATGACTTGACTGACTGGTTCTTACTTGGGGTCTGACCGTGACTACAGTCAGATGGCATCTGGGAATGGTAATCTGAAGGCTCAAGTGGTCTGTCTGTCCAAGATGCTTTTTTCTCTCACATGTCTGATCCCTCTGCTGGGAAGGCTGGAATGCCATGAAGCAGGCTGGCATCTCTTCTCTCTGTGGGTCTTTTCCATGTGGCTAGCTTGGATTTACTCACAGCACACAGTCTCAGGGTTGTCAGTCTTTTTGAATGGTAGCTGGCTTCCCTGAGAGTACTCCTTCTGAGAGAGCAAGGGGAGCTACCAGCTTTCTTATGACTTGGCTTTATTTCTACTGCACTATATTGATTATTAGAATACCTGCTTAGATTCAGCATAGGAGGGCACTTCACTGGAGTCATCCTTGAAGAAGTCTTGCCATCTTTAATAACCTTTTAAGCCAAGAAAAAACATAATATTTAAAAGAAATGCATTTTTGCCTTTGTCTCAATGTTTTCTTAGCACTTTCAATTTTTGAACCATGGCTTTAACAATGTCCTCTACCGCACACCACGAAGAATAACTTTCACACTAGACAACAGGTGTGGTGTGCAATAGAGACACCCTAGAATCTTTATGATTGCTGTTCTTCTGGTTTAGCACACTTACTTCTAGAATGATTCATAATATATATTAATTAAAAATGGCATATAAAACTCAAGAGTATTTCAAGATATACTTACAAATACCTACTACATGCTAAATGAGTAAGGATATGCCAATTAACAAAATATTGTTTCATCTTCAGAGAGCTTTGGAGGAGGACAGGGAGAGCATGTAGTTTATACATTTCTATTTCACCTTGGACAGCTCCTTATATAGTTAATCCAGAAGTCTTTTTCTCAGACTCTCACATTTTATCTGAAATCTCCATCATGATGAAAATAAACTGTCTTTCAGGTTCCAAAAAGCACTTAGCAAATTAAACAGTAGAAATGATAAATGTGAACTAGTATCCCTTCTTTCCTGCCCCTACATGATTTCAGGTGGGATTTATTAAGAGAAGATGTATTTCTTCTTCTGGGTCATGAAGAACATTTTTTAAAAAATCTGTATCCTCCAAGGAAGCTCATGGTGAAATAGATAAAATGTCAAAAATAATTAAGAAAAATGCAGGGGCATCCAACAACTTAAAATTATGTCTTTTGGTGATGCCTCATTTTCACATCTTTGGTCCCTTGACAGATATAAACACCAACTTATCACATCCTTTAGATGATGGTGTGCTAAATCAATGTGGATGAACTCAAGATGCAGTAAATGGGAAGCATGAAAAAGAAATTCTCTTAGAAAGCAGAGGTCACGGGATCTAGGAGGTCATTGTACACTAGGCAATAGAAACAGCATCTAAAATCTTCAGAATTGGATAAAAAGCCTTCTAAGTCTCCTCATTTTCACTAGTTTCAACTGTACTTCCATTTTATCACTTTCTAGCCTATCTCTTTCAAGAGTTTAACATTTCTTTCTTAAACATTTGTTTCAGGTTTTTTTTCTTTATCTTTCAGTATTAGGCATTTAGATCATTACAATAGTAAAAGCATACAAAGTAGATTGCTTGTATCAGGAAAGTGATACCTCGCAATCATGGGAATCTTCTTTGTAAAGACCTAACATATTTTCCTACCTCCGTTGAAATACTTTTACTGTAGATAGATACACCAATTTAATGAAATGAACTTAAGAATTAGTTTTTTTTCGGATTGGCTACAATAAATAGATGTGGATCATTCATTAATATTCAGTTAATTATTTGAAGCACTAAATTATTAATTATTGAAGGCTACTAAAATCTCTGAACAAGTAGACAAAATATCTGTAACTACATTCATTTGCCGACCCAGAACTTTTAATTACTCATTAGCGGTGGTAGTTAGTATAAAAACACACAAAAGTTTTAAATATACCAGTCTTGGGCAAGTTGAGGAAATTGCCCATGATAAGAATAAATTTAGCTCTGCTCTTCTAAGCCATACATTCTAGACAGGGTAAGGTCACTAATCCTATCTTTAGATGGGAAAATATATTTAATTCTGGGGAATGATTTTAGATATTGCATTTGGCTGCAGACATAAACCACATTCTCCAATACTAGCTGTATAAGTCATAATGGTCTCTAATCAGCCTTAGCTTTCCTTTTCTGATAAACTTTGACAAGGAAGAAATTACTGTCTTTCTGGTTCCTAAAGAAGCCAGCAGTTGTAAGGTCTTATATGAATAATTAAAAATTCCTATTAACAGAATCTAAAACAACAATATTTTAGTACACCTAACATATCAAAGTTGCAGTATTTATTTACAAATATGTTTTTGTATACATTCTATATCTCAGATACCTCTCAAAAATTCTCATAGGTGAGGAATTAAAAACTATATCCTGTGTCTACAGATAAATATTTTGGGTGCTTAACTAAGAATACATATGCGATTAGAAAATGTGCTCCAAGGTAATCATGACAATATTATGAATTTAATATACTGACCCTTCAAATTTTTAATTTAAGTATTCATTTGGCAGCAATGAAATGTGATAATATTTGGAACATTTTAAACTACATATTGAAAAGACATTTTGGTCATTAAAAATATATGTACTTTGATAAATAATTTAAAGTGTTTCAAAAATTGATTTTCCATATACAAAAATATGTACCTATAAGTAAATGTTAAACTTTCCATTATATATATATATATATATAATTCAATATACTGTTATTTGATATTTTTTGCTTGACAGTTAACAACTGTATATAGCTAAGGTGTAAAATTTGGATTTGGTATAAATATACATTATGAAATAATGAACTACATTCAAGTTAATTAACATATCCATCTCTTCAGATAGTTACTTTCTTGTGTGTGAGAACACTTAAGGTTTACTCTCTTCACAAATTTCAAGTATAAGTATTGTTGACTATAGTCACATTGATGTACACTAGATCTCCAGAACTTACTCATTTTGCACAACTAAAACTTTGTGCCCTTTGACCAACATCTCATTTATCCTTCCCCCAGCCCTAGGCAACCACCATTCTTCTACCTTCTTATGAAGTTTGACTATTTCAGACTCTACATATAAGTGAGATTATGCAGTATTTAACCTTCTACACCTGGCTTATTTCACTTAGCATAATGTCCTCCACATATACAATATCCTCCACATTTGTGACATCCACATTGTCACAAATTAATTAATTGTGAGTGTGTATGTATGTGCATGTACGTGCACTTTTCATGTCTTCTTTGGAAAAATGTCTTTCAGTTCCTCTACCCATTTTTCCAATCAGAGTGTTGGGCTTTTTTGTTATTATTTATATAGTATATATGTAATATAACATCATGTATATACATTTTCTTTATCTGTTCATCAAACATTTAGGATATTTCCATGTCTTGGCTATCATGAATGCTGCTAAAATGAACATGGAAATGCAGAAATTTCTTCAAGATATTGATATTGTTACCTCTGGATCATATGGGGGTTATATTTTTTTTAATTTTTTGAGGAAATGCCACACTGCTTTCCATGGTCTGTGCACCAATTTAGATTTCCACCAACAACACCTGAGTTCCCTTTTCTCCACGTCCTCTACACTTGTTATCTCTTGTCTCTTAATGACAGTCACTCTAACAAGGGTGAGGTGATACCTCATTGTTGTTTTGATTTACATTTCCCTGATAAGTTTAGAGATGTTGAGCATATTTTCCTGTACCTCTTGGATATCTTCTTAAGACAAAAGTCTGTTTAGTTCTTCTATCCATTTTTATATCAGATTGTTTGTTTTTGAGGGGTTTTTTTTTTTTTGTGTGTGTGTTATATGAGTTCTTTATATATACCTTGGATATTAACCCCATATTTGTTATATAGTTTACAAAATTATTCTCCCATTCATAAGCTGCCTTTTCATTTTGTTAACTGTTTATTTTGCTGTGTAGAAGCTTTTGAGTTTAATGTAGTCCCATTCTGAATTTTCGTTGTTGCCTTTTCTTTTGGTGTCACATCCAAAAAGTCACTAACAAGATCAATGTCAAGGAGCTTTTCCCTTCATTTTCTTTCAGTAGTTTTATGGTTTGAGGACTTATGTTTAACTCTCTAATCTATTTTAAGTGATTTTTGTACATAATGTGACATAAAGGTCGAATTCTTCTGCATGTAGATACCCAGTTTTCCCAGCACCATTTACTGAAGATATTATCCTTTCTCCCTTTGTGTATTCTTGGCGCTCTTCTCAAAAATCAGATTATCACATATCTACAGATTTTTTTCTGTGCTCCCTATTCTGTTCCATTAGTCTATATATCATTTTAAAAAACAAGTACCATATTATTTGGATTACTATTGCTTTGTAATATATTGTGAGGTCAGGAAGTGTGATGCCTCTAGTTTTATTGTTCTTGTTTAAGATTCCTTTATCTACTCAGGGTGTTTGTGGTTTCGTATGCAATTTAGGATTTTTTTACTATCTCTATGAAGTACGATAATGGGATTTTGATAGGCATTGCTTTGAATGTGTAGATCACACCCATCTGTAGTATGGATATTTTAACAATATTAATTCTTCTAATTTGTGAAAACAGAATGTCTTTCAATTTATCTGTGTCTTCTTTAATTTCTTTCATCAATGTTTTGTAATTTTCAGCATAGAGATCTTCACCTCTTCGGCTAACTTATTCCTAAGTATTTATTATTTTTGTTGTTATTGTGAATGGTATTATTTTCTTAAATTCCATTTCAGATAGTCTGTTGCTTCAGTACAGAACTGTAATTGGTTTTGTATGTTAAATTCAGTTTGCTAGTATTTTATTAAATATTTTCCCAACTATATTCACTAAGGATATTGGCTTGAAGTTTTCTTATAGTACATTTGCCTGGTTTTGGTATTAGAATGATGCTGACCTCAAAACTGAGAAGTGTTTCCATTTTCATTTTTAGGAAAAGTTTAAGAAGGAATGGTATTATTTTGAGTATTTGGTAGAATTCAGCCACAAAGCCGTCAGGTTCTGAGCTTTTCTTTCTTGGATGGTTTTGATTATTGATTCATATCTTTTGTTATTGGTCTGTTTAGGCTTTCCATTTTTTTCTTGATTCTGTTTTGGTAGGTTATATGTTTATGAATTTATCTATCTCTTTTAGGTTATCTAATTTGTTGGATAAGTTCTTATGTCAATTAGTTCCATTTGGTCAGTGTTGTTATACCCTTTTTGTTTTTCTGTTTGGATGTTCTAACCATTATTGTAAGTGGAGTATTGAAGTTCCTTAAAATTATTGCATTTTTGTCAATGTCTGCTCTCAGAGTTGTCCAGTCCATCTTTGCTTTATATATTTAGGTGCTGTAGTTTCAGGTACATATATTTATAGTTGCTATATCTTAATGTAGAATTGACTCTTCTATCATTATATAATGACCTTCTTTGCCTCTAGTACCAGTTTTAAAGTTAAAGCCTATTTTTTTATGTAAGTATAGACTTGCCTGCTTTCTTTTGATTACCACCAGCATGAAACATCTTTTTCCATCTCTTCATTTTCAGCCTGTGTGTCTTTCATTCTAAAGTCTCTTGTACACAGTATATCACTGACTCATTTTTTTATCCTTTGAGCTACTCCTCATTTTTGATTGGTGAATTTAATCCAGTTTTATTTAAAATAATTATTGATAAGTGAGGATTTCCTATTGCCATTTTTGTTCATTTTTATTCTGTTTGTCTTGAAGTTGTTTTGTCCTCTCTTGCTGTTTCCCTTTGTTATTTGATTATTTTTTACAGTGATTTGCTTTTAGTTTTTTTTCTGTTTATCTTTTGTGTATCTGTATAGATTTTTTCCTTTGTGGTTATCTTGGGGCTTGTGTTAAATATCTTGTAGTTATAACCTTCCATTGTAAGTTAATGACAACTTAACTTCAATCACCTACAAAAACATTATCCATTGTGTTCTTATAGTTGGCTTACTTCTTTTTATATTGTACATCCATTAACAAATCCTAATTTATTAATTTTTTTATGGCTTAACAGTAATTTGCACACTACCTTTCCAGTGTTAATCTGTACATGACTATATATTTAGCTTTACCTATGAAATTAATGTTTTCATATTCTTGTACTGTTTAGTGTGCTTTCATTTTGATTTAAAAAACTCCCCTTAAGTATTTCTTAGAGGACATGTGGTGACAAACTCCCTATTTTTGTATGTCTGACCATGTCTTTATCATTCCTTTATTTTTTGAAAGATAATTTTTCCAGGTATAGTTATTTTGAGTGGCAGTTTTTTTTTTCTATCATTGAACATATCATCCCACTCTCTCCTGGTCTGCGATGTTTCTACTGTGAAATCTGCCAATAGCCTTGTGAATTTTTCTTTTATGTTATGAGTTGCTATACCCTTGCTGTTTTCAAAACTTTCTTAGTCTTTGACTTTTAACAACTTTATTAAATTTGCCTCAGTGTAGACCTCTTTATTTCAATCTGTTTGTAATCCTTTGGGGTTCATGAATGTAGATGCCCTTCTTTCCTTGATTTGGGAAGTTTTTAGCTATTTTTTCTTCCAGTAAACTTTGTGCCCACTTTCTTGTTCTGTGCCCCTTCTAGAAATCCCACAATGTGTGTATTGGTTCATTTTATTGTGTCTCATAAATCTCATACATTTTATTCATTTTTTTAATTCTTTTTTCTCTTCTGACTGGATAGTTTTAATTGACTTGTGCTTGAATTCACACATTTTTTTGCTTCGTTGAGTCTGTTGAAACTTTCTATTGTATTTCCACTTCATTTATTGTATTTTCCATTTTATTCATTATTAGTCAGTTCCAGAATTCCTGTTTCATTCTTTTTTATGATCAATCTCTTTGTTTGTCTTGTTTTGTTCAGGCATTGCTTTCCTGATTTATATGTGTACTCTTTTAGCTTACTGAGCTTCCTTAAAACAATTATTTTGAATTTTTCATCAGGTAATTTTGTGTATCTTTAGTTTCAGTCATTGGAAAATTATTGTGTTCTTCAGTGGTATCATATTTCCTTGATTTTTCATATTTCTCATAGCCTTGCATTGTATCATCTGCAGGAGAAGTCAGCTCTTCCAGAGTTTATGGACTGCTTTTTGTGGGGAAGGACCTTCATTATTGGTGGATGTGAAGGCAGTGGCTGGATGGGATGTAGTGGCTCCTGTTCTGTAGTAGGACAGCAGTGATTCTAGGTTTGGGGATGGCATAGTGTCATAGTTTCTGTGAGGCTCTGTCAGCTAAGGACAGCATCAGTGAAGACTAAGGTCTTCAGCAGCCAAGAATGTAGGAATTTGTAGCAGCAGTGAAGGCCTCTGTGGTCCTACTGTTCTCCTTTTTCCCTGCAAAAGGAAGTCATGACCAAGGGGGTCTCTCCCGACATTGCACCTGGCATGCAGGTGTACACACAATGGCAGCAGCATTGGGATCCTAGGGTGCATGTCTGCTTTGCAGCAGTGATGGTATTGATTTGCTAGGTGCAGTGATGCATGAAACAGACATGAAATCAGAATCCAGGACACACAAGTGTTTACACGAAGGGGCAGTGTCAGTTCCAGCTTCAGGTATGGCAATGGGGCACAGAGGCAGCTCTTTCTATGGGAGAGGTTACAGCTTATTCCCTCTCCAAGGAGGTGTGGGTAAAGAAGCATGGACTCGGAGAAGCTCCTTTAATTGGGTCAGTGTCAGTAAGACTGCAGTGAAGAGAGTGAATGTTAAGAGTTTCTGTAGTGGTGGCAAGGGCCGCGATCCTCCTGTTCCCCTTTTCCCCCAGTGGAGAAGATTACATCAAGGAGATGCCCCTCTTGGTGCTGGGCTGTACCAGAGTGAGGGATGGGGTGACACAGGCAAAATGCTTCCCATGCTTGTCTATAAGTCCATCCTGGGTTTCTGTGCTCCACAGTATGTCTGCAATTCTCCTATTGTACCCCAGAGCTAGTTTCATTGGCATGTAGTTGTTTATTCATTGTTTTGTTTTTGTTGGAGGGATGAGCATCAGAAACTCTTAGTTTGCCATCTTGCTTACATTCCCAATATACTATTGTTTAATATTGAATTGATGGTAAATACCAATATTCTGCTACTTTAATAATTTGTTAAGATTATGATTTAATATACATATCAGTATTTCCATTTTTGTTGATTTTACTTTGCCCATTCCTTTCCTGTGGGAGGTGGGAGAGATTGGGGAGTCCAGATACTTTTATAAAAAGCAATTTCCAGATGAGGCACCATCTGAGCATATAGTAAAAGGAAATGGTTAACTTGGAAACTGGGACAAAAATAATGCTCTTGAACCCTGACTTTTCTACTTAGGTAAGATTTTAGTTCAGCAGATTTCAGATGTACTTTGATACTAAAGATTAGATCTCTTATTATGAGTGAAATTTATGAGCTGTAGGCCTTTTTTGCTCCTTATTCATGTATTGCGTCCCTTGAATTATAATTCTACTTGGGGTACTCGGACCATACAACACGACCTTCAATTTTCCCAGCTGAACAAAGTTTCAATGCACTTAAATAGCAATTTAATCTGTAAATCAAAGTGTTTGCAAGAAAAAATTTAAAAATTTAATCTTCTGTGTTTTAATCCCATTTATTTACTAATCCTAATATTTAAATCTTTTCCCATAAGAATTAATATAAATTCTTTGTAAAAATTTATAAAGGTAGGAAAATTAATGAAGAAAACAAAAATTACCTACAAATGCATCACTCTTATTTTCTTACATTTTATTCCAGTGTTCTCATGCACATCTTCCACCTTTTTGTACTTTGTCTTTCAGTCACTGGACAGTTTATCACATCATCATACTAGTTTATAATGGCAGTATAATGTGATATTAGTATTGTTACTGTTATACTCATAATATATTTGAACTGTTATACTCTGGCGAATTTGTACTATTGTCCTAATTTTTACTTAACCTATTGTAAAGTCATTGTGTTTAAGTCTTTTTCTCTGATTATTTTCTCAAAATACATTCTCACAAGTGGAATACTGGATCGCAGTGTGCCATTATGCAGTTTTTCTTAATTTTGTCAAATTATTCTCTAGATTCCAGAATAATTCTAGAGTCTTTAATGTCTTCACCATTTTATGCTCCTTTAAAGTAAGAAAGCTCCAATTTCATATATTCTACTCAACACTGGGTTTGCTAATAGAATAATCTCAATGGGAACATTGTGAAATTCATTTTTTTATTAGGGAGGTTAAACATATTTTTGTATTTTATTGATATTTACATTGATTCTAACTGAATTATATATACCTAGCTCTTGTCCCATTTCCTTGTTGATGTGTTTTCTATTTTCATTTTCTTTTTTAGTTTTTAACATCAAAAGTATTTTTTTTATTTGATGAAGTCAAATTAATTTTTCTTCTTGATAGTATCTTTTCATCTTTGTGCTTAAACAATTCTTCCCAAACCTAAGAATAGAAAAAGACACTTTTATGTTTTCTTCTGTGTGCTTAATGGTTTTGTTATATTTAATTTATTTATAGAATTTATTTTAACAACTGGTTAGAGGAGAAGGCCTTAACTGGGCCAATGCACTTATAGTACTTCATTTAACTACCACCCTGATTCCATGAGTAGATAACATTATTCTTAACAGAAAACTGAGTGACAGAGATTATAAAGGATCCAATATCTAATAAGTGGTGTGTTTCGCTCACGAGTTTGTCTATAATTTATGCAGGCTTGATTGGACCAGCTTGTCTTTTCTCTGCTTGGCATAGCAGACATGGCTTAATTGCTGGGAACTGGAATTATCTGAAGGCTTGTTCACTGATAGGTCTGGCAGCATTGCTGGCTGTCAGTTGGGATCTTAGCTGAGGCTATCAAGAATAACACCTACATATAGTGTTTGATGTGACTTGGGATTTCTCACTATACTGTGCTTTAGTTCAAAGGGTGAGTACGCCAAAGAGAGCCAGGTAGGAGCCCTATTATTTTTTTCCTCACATAGAAAGTCATGTAGCATCATTTCCATCACATTTTATACAATCAAAATAGCCACAAAGTTCCCTCCAGTTTCAAAAAGGTGGAAAATAGACTGTACTTCTTGAGGAAATGGTGACGCAGCTTTGGAAAAGTCTGTAGGGCCAGAAATATTACTGTGGCTGATTTTATAAAATATAACCTGTCATAGTCTCCCCTATGGTTACAAAAATCTACATTCATCCCACATATATTCATCTCTTCTCTATAACCCCCAAAGTCTCATCTCATTATGGTTTCGGGTTCAGGTTCAATATCTAAATTATATTTAATTCTGTGCTTCTTAAGTATCAGTTCCTTGAGAATAGCTCTCAATTTTTAAAAGTGTGAACTAAATAGACAAGTTATTAGCTCCCAACGTTCCCATCATACAGCGTCAGAGCATGTAAGGATAAGCACTATAAACATTCTTGTTCACAAAGGAGTAAAGGAGAGATCCAGAGCAGTCAGGGGTCCACAGAGCTCTGAAATTCTGGAAAGCACCTGTTGACAGTCCTTTGAATGGTGATTAATGAAGGTAAAGGAGGATAAAAGGAACATTTATTAATTATTTTATTAAATTCTTAATATTTAAATGTTCAGTAAACATACATTTATGAGTTAATTTTGTAATTGTAATAGTATATATATGTATTTTAATTTGGGAAAAAGAAAGTAAGTAATTCATAAGGCAACAAAATAAAACTTAAAATCCAAACACAAATAAAGACTTGAAATCAAAATGATGACTATAACATCAGTAAATTACACATAAATAAATTATGAATATAGTATAAATTAAAACCTGCTTATAATTCTAAGTCTGTATTTTGAAAATTAAAACTTGAAAATAAACAGGGGTAAACAAATATGATGGCCATGTGTTTTTCTTTTGTTTTGTTTTATTTTATACTGTCATGGGAATTACTAAAGAAATAAGAAATAAATGAAACTATTTGGAACACTTGAGGATTGTGACATTCTGGGTTAGTCCATCCCCAGAACAACTGAAAATTCACCATAAAATTATCAACATTTAAAATTTTACTTTAATTCAAGTAAAAATATTTCTAAAATACAGACTCCAGACTTTCTTTTTATCTTTTTATTATTTTTATTGATGTATAGTTGATATACAAAGTCTCCTGACTTTTTATTATTTTTATTGATGTATAGTTGATATACAAAGTCTCCTGACTTTGTAAATACAAAGGCTCCTGACTCTGAGCCTTGCTCAGTTAGATTATTAATTTTATTTTACTCAACATAAAAAAATATCATCAGACAAGATAATAATAAGCTCAGAATTGGTTGAAATATGAAGTTCAACTTTTCCATTTATGTATTTCTATGAAATAATGATAACTGTCCTTATTGAATGGTTAAGTAAACTGAAAAACAGACTAATAACCCAAATAGAGATATGGAAAGTTATGTAGGAGTACAATATATATAAGCTTGTATGACAATTTTGAAAATTAACTCTGTATTTTGAAAATTAACATATGGACATAAGAAAAAAAATATATGACGGCCAGAATTTTTACTTTATCCCCTTCTAGAATCTACTGTAGGCAAAAGAAAACACAAAATGAAAGATTGCTATGGTCTTTGAAATGTCGAATGCTATCACTTTCCACTAATATTCATAGACTGGCAGCCCCTCTTGTAATTGGCTATTTCTAATTGTGACTCTGATGCTGGGTGACTAAGTTCAAGACATTTTGAATTAAGCAAAAATAAATCATTTCAATAAAATAAATTAAATAAATCATCTTTGAATGGTAGCTCCAGAGGGTTTTTGATAAGTAAAAGTCAATTTGAACTTTGCCTCGTTAGTTTTCTTTGCAGGGGTCTTGCTTCCTTCATTCACATTTTGAACCATGCTCCAAACAGGTATTATTGCAAGGTGACTGGGGCTAGAATTCATGGTAACTGGTCATGTGATTACATATTTTCATAAAATATTTGCAGTAGAATTTTTAGAGCACCTTTTTGTAGTGAGAGACTGACTGTATGAAATAAACTTATATTCATCCTTTAAAAATTTAGTTCCCCAAATATTTAGTTCTGGAAGGGAACTCAACACAGCATTTTGTTTCTGAGGCTTCCAAATTCTCTTTTAAAAATCCACCATCCCAATCACACACTGGGGAGCAAAGGCCAGTACAATTCACTGCAAATGTACATTACTCAACTTCTCAGTGCCACTGAGTATCTCCTAGCTTGGTTTCATAAGACACCAAAGCATAAAAACAGCCAACCTTCATGATCCTGAGAAACCTTAGAAACAACAATGGGTAAGACAGTAATTTATGTACTGAATACCCCTCTGTCTTATTCAGCATATTTTGTAGAGTATCTCATTTTCTAAAGTACATTGACAGGTCACCTTTAATGAAATCAAAGCCTTTAAGGGGAGGACTGATGATATTGCAGCCCTGATATTCTCTCTCTACCAGATGGACATAGCATTAGCTGCTTAACTTAGCACAATGTTAGCTGCAAGATGCATGAGTTCCAAAATGATTCTAAGTGTTCATTTAACATGAGGCTTCCTTTGAGAAAAGGCTACCAGTGGTGCATAATTGTGCCAAATGTGCAGCAGTTTTCATAATGTGGGCTATGATCTACTAGGAACTCAGTCCTGCTATTGCTCTCTTTAGGGAGACTTCTAAAATTCTGCTCTTACTGTGAATAGTAGCCTGAAATAGTTAGAGGTTACTGGAAATCTCCTGGAAAAGTTGCTACGCATGTAATGAAGTGTTCTTAATGTAAGTCACAGTAATGTGTTTATCAATTGGATTGTCCTTAGATAACCACAAGATGGGGCATCCAACATATCATTTCTTCTTCTTTAATATGTTGTCATTTTATTCTGTATATTGTGGCTGTAGTTATAATTGAATATTAAAAATGAAATAATCATTGCTTTGGTCAATAACTGGAATATTTTTTGTGTACTGACAGAGACCCTATTTCCATGGTATTGGTGATACAATGGAATCTGACTTTATGAAGATGTAGATGTGTACAGACGCACACCTTTCCCATGAAGATTTCAGTTCACTATTCACATATTTGTGCTTGTGTGTGTGAGAGAAAGAGAGTGTGTGTGTATGTTCCAGGGTTGACATTCACCCATTTAAGCAGCAAACCCAGTAACCATTTCCCAAAGTACTGCCACATTCTGTAACTGTTCAGGCAGGAAGAGAAGAGCTCTTTATTGAACTGAACCAACCAGGGGCCTTTAAAGGAAGCAGAATGCAATCACCCAAATTGAAATTTGGCCAGGACACTGCAAGTTAGTGCCTCCACTCTTCCAGAAAGTACCAGGACTCTGGTTTTGTCTTATCTGAAAGTTGATGCCTATAGTCAAAAAGTGCCTTGCTTTCATACATCATTAGGCAATCCAGAGCTAAAGCTGCCATTAAAAAAAAAATGTAACTGGACAAATAGTGGATTGGTGCAACTGGTCCCCATTGGGGTGGTTATTGTTTCATTTTTTGACAGAAAAAAATAAGGATTAATTTTTTTTTCTCAGACCAGTTCACAGTTTCCTTTCTTGCTTCAATTACCAACAAACATATTGCATTCAAATGCTTATTTATCATGAATATCGATCCTGTCTCTTACCAAAGTAAAAAAAGATCAACAATAATTTCATTCTGTTAGTGCATTTTAAATTTTTGATATTAGCAAAGCTTCCTTACACAATCAGATAATTCAAATATTAGTGAACTTATATGCAAGGATTATCGTAAATATTTAAGATAATAAATAGAGAATGTCAGTATTAATAGAGATAAGCTGCATGGTTGGTGTCTAATTACCAATTGAAGAAGGTAGAATCTTCATAATCCAGGGGAAAATCAGTACTTGATACTATTCAGTTATAATCTAAATATATTTCAATATTCAACATATTTCAATTGCAATTTCTAAAAATAGTACAATTTCAGTATATGTTTCAAGGAGACCTAATAAATAGATAATAAATGTGTCATTAAAAAGGAAAAGCCTTAAAGCATTTTTAGTAGCTTTAATTATTGTAATAAGATTTAGTTCTTATTAACTAAGGAAATATTAAAGGAAAGGTAATTCTGATGTTAGTTAAAAGTAATGAAAAAGTAATTCAATTTACGAGTGTAATAGTTTTCAATTTAAGTTTTATGTTTCAAATATCACACAATTATCCAAGTCTCTACTTGTGAGTGGAATTTATTTTCTCATTTATCCTTATACTCATAGAACTAATCCCAAAGTTACTCTTAAATGTAGTGCTCAAGCTTTTCTACTTCTGTTCAGGTCAGGGGGCCAGAACACTATTCTCATGAGGTCAGGGTCATCCTCATTAGCGTTGCTCTGTTCTGAGACAGCAGATCATGCTTTATGTCTTGAGAAGCCTGGGGTGCCTGGAAGGAAAGCAGATGGATCCAGAAAAATCTATCATAGCTATAAGTGCCCCTACTAATGGCAGGTCAGGACTGCCATTTTCATATACAAAAAATAGCATATTATTACTCTTCAGCCTCTACGTTCTTCTTAAATTTACTCATTGGAAAAAAAAAATGCCTATGTCAAGGATAAGCCAGAAAAAAGTACATTTTAATTTGAAAAGTTATGTTCCTCTGAGAGTAAAGGTAGAATATTTTAAAAATATTAAAATTATCCTTATAAAATAGGTGTAATTAAAATTTCTTTACAGAAAATTTAGTGACATGAAGAAACTCTCATAATATAATTTTAATTAAATCATTCTCATAGTACACTGCTAAATTATAAAATTATATATAATAAATATATATTAATATATATTTCTATATATTGATTATGTAATCTATTATAATCATTATGGCATTAATATATAATATTTTATAACAGCATAATATTATGTATTACTTACATTAAATATATTGTAGTGCATGACTCTAATAATTCCAAAGTAATATGACATATAATTATATCCCTGAAGAATATTTGTGAATAACAATGACAACATACAAAAGACAGCAGAACCAAGGGACAGAATAAGAGGAGAAAAAGGGAGGAACAGAAGATAAGGGAAGTCAGGAGTGACTGAAAAATGACATAATTTGGTGCTCTGGATTCAAGTACATCTGAACTAGGCCTCATTTAACTCATAGAATTTTAATTACATAAAATTATAAATCCGCCCTTTTTTTCTTAAATTGATTTGAGTTAAAGACCCAAAAGATTCCTTACTAAAACATCTGATACTGTCTCAGTTAATAAGTAATTAACTAAACTAAAGAAATAAATTACATAGTACTTTAAAATTGAAAGCATGTGTGTTCATGCTTACACAATGTTTTGAGATTCCAATGTGTATGTACTTCTTATTTTGCGGGGTTGTTATTTCACTTAAAAAGAGAAAAACATATATAATCAACATTTTTAGTATCATAATGTCTTTAAAGCATGTTTAATAATTAATAAAAATACACAAGAGGAAAGACAACCTACAGAACAGGGAAAATATTTGCAAACCATATATCTAATAAGGGGTTAATATCCAAAATATGTGATTTTACAACTCAATAACAAAAAATCATTATCTGATTAAAAAATAGGTAAAGGACTTAAAAAGACAGTTTTCTACAGATGTACAAATGACCAAGAAGTACATGAAAAGGTACTCAACACCACTAATCATCATGGACTGCAAATGAGAACCAAAATGGGATACCTCTTCACACCTGCTGGAAGAGCTTTTATGAAAAAGACAAGGGTTAACAAGTGTTGGTGAGGATGTAGGAAACAGGGATCCCTCCTGCATTGTTGTTGGGAATGTAAATTGGTGCAGCAACTATGGAAAACAGTATGGAGTCACTCAAAACACTAAAAATAAACAATCATCCAGCAGTCCCACTTCCATGTCTGAAGGAAATGAAATCACTATGTCAAAATGATAATCGGCATTCCGGGTCATTGCAGCATTATTCACAATCTTCAAGATACAGAAACAACCTAAGTGTCCATCAAGAGACGAAAGGATAAAAAAATGTGATACACCCCCCCATATATATATATATATATATATATATGCATATATATAATGTAATGTTGTTCAATCATGAAAAAGAAGGAAATCCTTCCATTTGTGATGACATGGATGAACCTGGAGAACATTGTGCTAAGTGAAATAAGCCAGACAGAGAAAGACAAATAGCATATGAACTCATTCATATGTGGAATCTTAAAAAGAAAAAAGGTTGAACTCATAGAAACAGATAATAGACTGATGGTTACCAGGTGCTGGGGAAATAGGGAGATGCAGGTCAAAGGGTATTCACCTTTATTTATATAGGAATAAATTCTGGGGATCTGATCTATACCATGATAACTGTAGTTAATAAAATGTATTAAATATTTGAAATTTGCTAAGACAGTAGATCTTCAGCATTCTCACCAGAGATACACACAAAAGTAACTATATGAGGTGGTGGATGTGTTAACCTGATAGTGGTAACTGGTTTTTGATGTATACCTATATCAGATCATCATGTTGTATACTTTAAATATATACACTTTTTTTGTCAATTGTACCTCAGTAAAGTTGGGAAAAGTGTAATAGAGACATTTTATACAGTACTGTTCATTAGGTATAAAATAAAAATTTAAATATTACCCATTTATTTAGTAAATGTACTGAACTTAATGTGTGACAGTGAGATACTGATGGTACAAAGATAGCTCAGGTGTTTTTGGATGCACAGGAAGAGCATACGATCTAGAGTGGTGGAGACAGAAAAGAGAGAGTCAAGGAACAAAGAGTTTGCACCCCAGAGTTGACACTGACAAGCATCTTAATTATGGTAGAGATAGATTATAGATAGATGATGATGATGATGAAGATAGATAGATAGATGATAGATAATAGACATAAAGCCATGTCCATTTGATACATATATGTTAAAATACATTGCTGGTTGCCTTAAGTAGTCCAGTAAAGGTTCTTTCTTCCCACTTCAAAAGTACTTAAAAATCCAAATATACTTTACTTGGAGGCTTAAATAGTTTCCAAGTACTGTAACATGCCAAGATGAAGTTCCCATGAAAACACTCTTTTCATTTCCTCCTTATATATGGTAAAAATAGGGAAAGACCCTGGATGGATAAAGCATGGAGAAAGGGAATTTTTAGAGAGGTGGGTTGACGGGGAAGTTTTCTGGACCATTCCTGGCTGCTGCCTTGCTTGGAAGAACTGTGACAGTTCTGAAAGTCACCTGCAGACTGAAGCAGTGGTCCTTTGCTGTGCCTGATGTGTCTGGAAGCGTGCTGTCTCCAGTGCAAAGGACTGAAGGACATCGCTCTCCCGATTGCTGAACTCATTCCTCAGTCTAAAAACATCTGAATTTACAAATCAAATAGTGAGAGTCCATGATAGAGTAGATCTGTCTGCTTCCATTTTCACTGTGAAAACATCAGCCAACATTTTTCCTGCTTGATGAACCCATCTAGTCTTCTTTCGCTTTCCATCCCTCCTGCTGCTTATGTACCAGCAAATCATGACAGTGTATGGATGCCTTGCTTCCGAAACTGCTGAACTGGGGTCCCAGCTCTTTAACTTTCGAAGCTCTGGCTGAGCTTACAGAATTGTCATTGTATGTTAAACTTTCAGGAAAACTGTTCTCTGGAGGATTCCTGTAGAATACTGCACTTAGTTCTTCTTAAAGGGAAGGTAACCCAAGCAAAAATAACAGACTATTAGAATGAGGAAAATGAATTCCAGAAAGCACAGCAGAGGAAACCCTTTCAGACTGTAAACTGCTATTTTAGTAAGTTTTGTAGAAAAACATGATTGAGTTGATCACTAATTGTTTCAAAAAGGGGTGGACTCAGGCTATGTGTGGCTGATATTCACATAACTAGGTGAGACACTATGAAAATCATATAAAATATTATAAATAAAAAATAAGAATTAATGCATATTTATTTATAATGAGAAAAGAAATAACAACAGATTAAATTTTTTCAGAAAGTTGACCAAAAGGTAACATACACCAGAAATAAAGGAGACCATGCAAGCTTCATAGCACCTCAGGTTTATAATTTAAATTACAATCCACTCTGGTTCCAAATGGGTTCCCAAGATATTCTAAACAACTGTCCATTCTCATTTGCATCCTCTTTTTATTCTAGTGCTTTCTCTTAAGCACATCATCTCTATCCATGTTTAAATGTGCTCAAGTCTCGGCAAGCTTGGCTTTTAATAATTTCCCCACAACCTTTCTCCCCCTCTTAGTACTGTCCTACCTCTCTGCAACCACACTCCGGTCTGACCTTGTTCTGGCCCATTCTGACTCAGAATCTTTCAGAAAGCTGGCCTGTACCTTCACCAGAACATTTCTTGCTAAGAACAACCTAAGGTTATCAATGGCCTATATATGTATATATACCCAAATAAATCCTTGTCTTCACTTAACTTTTCAGCCTGATTTCATTATTTAACATTCTCTTTACCTGAAGCACCTTTCTCTTGCCTTTGGTTGGTACCATACTCTGTCTTTTCATTTTCTTTCTGGCTATTCATTTTCATTCTCTCTTCCTAGCTTATCTTCCTCTACTTAGTTATTAAATGTGGGAATTCTTCAAGATTCAGCCTAAGCTTCTTTTCTTCTAATTTTATTATCTAAAAATTCTCATTAAAGCCCATAGTTTTGATTGACATTTATGGAGAAGAGAATCACAGATTTTTATCTCCTGGCAACACCTGCCTTTTGGATACCTCCACTTGGTATTTCAAAGATCTCAAAGAGTGTTGTGGTCTTCCCCATCAGACCTCACCCATGGCACCATCACCCATTCGGTTCTGTCTGTGAACATCCTGTGAGTCTGTTCTGACACCTGCCTTTCTCTCACATCTGAGTAAAGCCATCGTCCAATCCTGCCAATTACACCTTTTAAATAGTTCCTCAATTCACCCATGGCTCTTCATATGAACTCTTTAACCAATTCAAGTCACCATCATCCTATAGCTCAAGTACTATAAGAGTCTACTAAGGATCTTTCTATATCCACTGTTTCTACCCTATAATCCAATCACCACAGAGTTGTCAAAGAGATGTTTTTAAATTACAAACCTGACCATTCACACTCATCTTAAATACTTCCAGGGAGTATCTGTTAGTTTAGGATACAGAACCAGAGCCTTCTCATAGCCTGCAACACCCTGCAGGGTCTGGCTCTGCTTATGGGCCATCTCACAAACCATTCCCCTCAATCTCCATGCTCCAGCCTTGCTGCCCACCTTTCACTTACAGAGGCCTGTTGTGCTCCTTCCCATCCAGTCTTTGTGCTCTTATATTCCCTTTTTTGGAATGCTGCTTATTTTCCACACAGCTGTGGAATCTGGGCAAAAACAAAACAACAAAAGCCCACTTCCTCAGGAAGGCCTCTTCTGAATTCTGCATCCACACCACCCACATCACTACCACATTGTGTCAGGTTTCCTTACTCCTGAAATGGAAAACTTCTCTTCAGGATTAGCAGCTAACTAAGTACGTAACTATATAGTCACAGTTTCATAGCATAATTAGTATCTTTTAAAATCCATAATTAATTTTTAACTCATATCATCTATTCACATAAGAGCATTATGAGGGCAGGAACCCATTCTGAATGTCCTTAACATTGCATCACTGCCACCTAACCAATCGCCTGTCAGGTATTCATCTACTCAATAAGCACTTGTTGAATGTTGAATGAAGTAGGCCCTTAATCTTTACCTCCACTGGGAAGTGTGGCTCTGCATTAAAACAATAACATTATCAACACACTTGGCAAATATCCCAACTCCTGAGAGAACACCTCTAGGTACAGCCTAACTCCTCCTCAGTATTGGATTCTGTAACTCTCCGTATCTCCAGTTGGCCGGGCCTTCTTTGCTTTCTTTATTCGACTTTAAAAGTCTTTCTTCATATTATTTATCTTTCTACTGACCTAAAAATCCTCACAAGAGCCCACTTCTGTAAATGTCTTCCCTTCCCCCAACATCTGTCTACAACTTGAGGCATCAGAGGCTATGCCTGAGCCCCAGGAACCCAGGGACTAGGACACCTCCAGGTTCCTGCCATGCCTAGGGGACATATCAGACAGATAGAACTAGAAATAAGAGCTTCCAGTTAGTCCTACAGGCTTGACTTACAAAAATCAGCTCTTCTTAGATTCTTTATCATGCTCTAAATACATTTATCTCCTCCTTGTGCCCTATTATCACCAGTTATCCTATGCCCCAATCCTGCGCTCCTCACGAGGCTGATGTATTAATATACACTAATGGAAAATATATTTTAATTTAAACAGAGACCCTCTAGAAACAGTATTGTTTTGGAATGAGATCTTTCAACATCCTTCATTTGATACATTTTTGCTTGTACCTGTGTTAAGATTCGATTGTCTTCAGCTACCTATATAGATCAAATAATAATCTAACACTCTTCAAGAGTTAATATCAATTCTAAAAGATCCTTCCAGAGAGTGATGTACTACCAAAGTTGAACTCATTGCAATACACAATGGTTTGTGTATTGAAAATAAATAGGACACGGCATCTGCCCGAGAGAACTCACCTCTGCTACTCAGAAGTCTGTTTGACAATAGGGAAATAGGCAATGGTTTCTTATTTATTCAAATCTTCATGAGAATATTTTAATGACAAATCTGCACATAAATTTAAAGCCTCCTAGGTACTAGACTACAGACCTCAAAAAGTGTTAGGAAAAGTTTTTATAACTTCATGGACTTCAGTGAGAATGAATCAACAAATAAGTAGAACAGGCCTTCTAACAGGATAACCACTTACATTAAATTAGTTATTCTAAATAGCTGTCTATGAAATAACATTGTTTCAAAGTAGCATACACATGGGTTTTTGATTATTATTTATTTCCCTAACTCTCTATGATCAATAATAAAGTAATAAGAGCTTTCATTTATTTGAGCACCTATCATGTGCAAGATGTTGCTCTCAGGGCTTGAAATGCATTAGCTCGTTTATCTTCTTAATAAGTATTTGCATTAGCAGAGCAACAGTATGTGCATTTTACAGCTGAGGATAATGAGGTTCAATATTCAAAGTGTCTTAGCTAGTAAGTGGCAATGGAGATTCAGAACAAAGTATTAGACAAGTGGCTCTCGACTGGGGACACATTTAACAATGTCTGGAAACATTTCGCTGCCACTGCTTGGAGGGTACTACTGACAACTATAGTGAGTGGAGGCTGGGGCTAGTGTCAAAGACTCTGTAATGCACAGGGTACCTCCCGATGACAAAGGATTATTTGGCCCAAACGTCACTATTGCTGAGGTTGAAAAGATCTATACTAGACAAACCAAGGTGGCTCTAGAACATTTGCCAAAATATAAAGAGTTGAAGCAATTAAAAGAACATATGTCATCTACAGGAATTTTTTCAACAAATATCATAGACAGACCAAATATCTACTACATGTGACCTTCTGCAAACAGGTTGAAGTTGACAGGGTCACCACGCCTAGTGCCACAATGTGAGGTGGTCGTCGTTGCTGAGTCAAGTCAGGGACGAAGGGGCCTGGCTGTGTTTGGTCACATTTGCAATAACCCCAGGAGCGCCAATGCCGAGAATTACAGGGTGGGCGGAGGGAAGGCTGCGGTGTATCAGCGACAGAGATTCACAGTGACTTGTTCACTCAACGCTCGATTCACACAGTGAGAGATTAACTCAAAG
Source organism: Manis javanica (assembly GCF_040802235.1). Taxonomy (NCBI): domain Eukaryota; kingdom Metazoa; phylum Chordata; class Mammalia; order Pholidota; family Manidae; genus Manis; species Manis javanica. The sequence goes on from NC_133158.1 coordinate 156,027,526, forward strand.
CTATTCCTGGATAGAGTCAGAAACCCAAACTTTAGAGATTTAGGTGCCTCCAGATCCAAAGAAAGAAGACAGAGCTCTGAATCAGACAGTGACGCCAAGTAATTTCCACAAGTGACTCACTTCCCGGTCACTCAGAGAGGCCTGAAAGTGCAAGTAAGTGAATTCACAAATACAGAATCTGCGAATAAGGAGAACTGACTGCAATAAATAACTTGTGGGGAGATCCTTAGGATTATGTAAATATTCTGAACCTCATCTAACCACCCCCAAATCCCCGATTTACTATCCAGGTATTTTTTTCTTAATCTGTGTTTACAGTGGTTTCAAAATGGTGACTCCTAATTCTACTATTTCATTTATATTTATTAATCAGTACTCTAATGTAAGGAACAACTTTCCCTTCTCCTACTTATTTATTTATCTGTTATTACTAGGGACTCATGAAATATAATTGTATTTAATGAATGATAACATGTTACCATTACTCTTCAATTTTTGTCTTACAATGGTCATTTTAGACAGTGAAATCTACAAAAGAGAAGAAAAATATGAGATATGTAACATTAAATTACTGTGAAAGGGACTCCTGTTTACAGCATAAAAGATAAGACAAGAAGGCAGCATGTTGCCTAATGTAACCTCAGCTGGGACTTGCATGTCCTTGAGAGTTGATTTTGGGATTACAAATAAATTTAGCCAGTAGGCAAATTCACAAGAACAGAATCCGTGAATATGGAGTATTAGCTATACCAAAATCCTCACTGTCCCTAATAAATTTTTATGATCAGAGAATTGCTAATCAAAACTATTATGAAACAGTTCAGTTGACTTTCTTTGTATTTATCATACAAATTTGGTGATTTTCCTGAAGATATTAGACAACCGTATAGTGTTATTGGTCATAATTTGTGATTAAATTGTTTACTTGGCTGCAATCATCCTGCATTGAAATTTAGTATCATCAAGGCCAGTGGTTCTCAACTGAGGATATGTACCAGACTGACAGAGTTTTATAAAAATGCAGATTTCTAAGCCTTATTCCTTACTTACTGAATTTCTTTATTTAATATCCCAGGTGCATTCTTTGTATATTATGTATATATATAAAGCCTCACAATTATCCTCTATTATATTCTCATCCTTTTTTATAAATCAGTTATAACATTCACTGACTCTTTGAAAATGGGCTTAATCAGTTACCCCCAGAGGCAGAGTGTCTAAAATTATTTTTGGAATGACTTTATTATCCTGTTTGGCATGCCACAGAAACAATCAACATTTTTTGTCACCTACAGGTTCTTGTTATGGACTCTCCATGCTTCTTTCACACTTGATTTTTTTTCAGTAATAAATTAGCAATAGCAAGTAAGTCTCTGTCATCTACAGACTTAGCTTTACTCTGATGACTCTTCTGTAAGCTACCAGAGTTTTTGTCTTTAAACAAAGACTGTGTCAGAACACCATGGAAAAGACCTATGTGAGTTATGTCACACTATTGGCAATTCAAAGAATAGATTTGTGAGTAAGGGCGCATGATGACCTCATTTAAACAATGTTCAGACTGGGCTGAGTCAAGAATAAAACAATTTATGAGATTTCTGACCCAAAAATCTAGTGAAGCATGACAATTTTGATAGACTCTGCTTTTCTAAGCTGAATGAAACATTTTGAGATACTCTTTTCCATTGATCCCCCTTTCAGAAGTTCTCAAGTTTTCTGACTTTTCATGTTAATTGTTATTTGCCTAGGCTCAGTAAGAATCTGTCCTCATTTCTATCATGATAAAATTGGAAAAGTTGATTTTGCAACCGTGTCCTTACATAGAGTGCTATAGTTGAATATAATGCTCACTTAATAAGGTGTGACAAGCCACTTTCAAGAAACTATGACTGATTTTGCCTATGAAGCAAATGCCTACAAAGTCCTATCAGAGAATTGTGCTGGCACCTAGCTGTAGAGTCTCAGCCTTAGAGGTGGTAAGAAAGGTCATTTCTTGGCATATCAAGAAACCTGAGGAAATTTGGGGGCATGAAGAGGAAAAATTTCATCCAAAGGTACAGATACAGCAGGTGGAAATATGGCATAAAGAAGTTTTGGGACTTGGCTTCAAACTCTCAGGATAGTAAATGATAGATGACTTTATAATTAAAATCCAATCTGAGATTCCTCATAGCAACTTTCAGAAAGAAGTTAATTTTGTGACTATTTAATGCTGAATGGCTTTGGACTTTGCAAAATGATCTTGAGAAAGAATACATACTAAATTAAGACTTTTGCAGCATATATGCAAATAATCAGGTCAAATCTAATGAACCATCCTTATTTTGTGATTAATAATAATCTTTCTTTGAGTTTATTCAGATCACAAATGAGTGGAAAACCATAGCTTTCAGAGATTAATTAATCCTATAGAAGTATGAGTCATTTCATCTTTGACTAGGGAATTGTAGAACTCCACAGAGTAAACATTGACTCTAAGAAACTAATAGTTTTTCCAAAAAAAATTTTGGTATATAAAAATACAAATTGTATCTGATGGAATGCATTTGACCAATGCATAATGATCAGTTTTCCCAGTTTTACATCCATTTGTAAATAATCTAGAATCTCAGTATTTTTTATCTCACTATAAACCTATGGCACTTTGAATTTTCTTTAAATCACTTTTATTCCCTCATTAGTTATGAGTTAAAATCTTTGACACATGTTCATTTTATATCATGTGATAATCACAATTTCACAGTTTTGTTAGAAAAACATCTTGTAACATTTCTTACTCAAGAAAAAATTTCAATTCAATTTTGGAAATTGGAAATAGTAAACAGTCAATTGCTAAGTCAATGTAACTGGAAAGAAAGTATTTGAGTTAAGAAAACTAGCTCTGTGATTGTGAAATTACTTGCTATCATCACTGTTTATATGACTGTGCCATGTTTTCATAACTTTGAGTGCTTACCATCATAATATGTAAGGAGGAGACTCAGAGCATCTTTTTGATGATATGAGGATAGGATTTCTTAAAAATCCATCAACAAGACTTTAGAAGTTGAGGATAGAAAATATTTAGCAAGTGGCTTATGAAACAAATAGCAGTAAACATGCTCAATGGACAAAGAATGTGTATTAGAATGAAAGACATATTTAAAGTGAGTCCATGAAGATACACTGACAGCTACAAATGTTTATGATAGCATAGACATTTCTATTTGGGATTAAATTCAACTATATCCTTCTGATTTAGGAGAACAAAAGACGAAGTACAGTAGTCCTAGAGATTATTTATTATTTCAAAGGCATGTGCAATGGCATCAGGGAGGTAAAGAGCCTGACGTGAGTTTGGGTCCATACAGCGGGCAGTCCTTTGAGACTGGAGAACACCTGAACTCAGTGTCTGAACTCTCAGTCTTTTTCTTGTTTTTTAAGGGCCCTGAGGCACCATGCTTTCCAGGGCCATCCATGCTGCCATCTTGCCCTTTTTGTCATTAATGACCAATGGTCAACTATACTAATAACAGAAATTTGCATATGTGCATTTTTCCTTACCTGCAGGTGACAAAAAGATATGTTTGAACCTACAGCAGTTTATTCACCAGTACTGACCTATGCTGAATATCCTTGCCATTTGTTAATGCATTGATAAAAATAAATGAGATATACATGCCACTATTTTAATATCCAGACTCCCATTCTGTCCACTTCCTCTCAGGAATAAAATTTTCTTTTGCAGGGGACAGTCAAGAAACCTCAATTGGCAAAAGTTAAATTATATGGATGAAAGCATGAAATTTTAGAAAACACAAATGTCTGATCAAATACCAAGTAAAATATCTATTACAGACATTTCTTTAGCTCATGTGCTAAGTTTCCCAGGGGAAAAGGAATCACTGGTAACAAGACATGTTGCACATTTTCAACTTTTCCAGAACTCTAACAGATCGCCTAAAAGTCCTTCCAACACTATGCGATGTGACTAATGAGCCACAGGAATTTTAAATTAGACCCCCTTGTCTTCTTAGTGAAATTTAGCATAATTTACATATAAAGATAAATTTTAAAAAAAACTAGTTAGCTAGAAGAGGACACACAATTTTGATGGCCAGGACCCACCCTGTTTTAGAAAGATGGTAGAAAGTTTTAAACATGCCTTAAGGGACTGTTTTCTAGAAATGAAGATACGGAGAAGAGGCAGAAAACCTGTACCATCTTGCTGATTCTCTGGGACTGAGTGAATAAACTCCCTTTGAAATTCCAACTGGAAAAAAATATAGTATTGATAGACCTACACTACAGAATGGGATTTATTTGAATAGTATTTATTAAATGTAATTTTGATAGGATTTTTGCTAAAACAGATCAATTAGAGCATAAACTCTAAGACTAGCATTAAAAAGGGTTGACTTACTGTATATCATTCACTCCTCTAAATAGTGGTCACTATAGTATGATACATAATTTGCTATGTTGTAGAGACAGAGTACAGACTAAGACAAAGTCCTTTCTCCCAAAGAGCTCAGAATACATTGTGTTGCAAGCGTTTGGCATTCTGTGGATTCATTTTCTTTAATTTAAGTTTTACAACAGGAATTCCTGCTTTTTCCAGAGCAGGACACTCAAAATAAGACTACTTTTTACTATAATTATTATTTCATTAAAACAGCATAAAATAGAGTTCTGCAAACTGAATCAATGTGGCTTTATGAAAATGTACTTTGTTGGCCTTATTTTTCTCATTTTGTCTCAGACCTGTGGAAAATTCATCAAGAACTTTACTAATCTGAGAATCATTAAGTTTGACATATAAAAAAGGTTTGCAATATTATGTGTCCTATTCTTTCAAGAGGAAGAATATGTCAGTCACGTCATGGAGCAGACAAGGGGAGGGAGATAACAGATCACACAGACACAGACATGCCTGCACATCATCTACCAAGAGATGAGTTAGGATAATATTCATTGTTAAAGTGCAACATGCTTCTTGGCAATTTCCTATCCATTTTTAATATCACATGTAAATTTTTAATCAGATAAATCTGTAACATCTTGATAAGATCTGATATGCTATTGGAATTTGCATTTTTATTGGGGGAACAGGGAAAATTAATGGAAGGATGATTCTGGATGGGTCTTAGGATCTGAGGACAGCATGTGGCTATAGACATCTGGAAGGCATGTCATAAGGAGAATTGGAAATGAGAAGAGATCAAGGAAAATATTGGGACAGAGCCAAAGATAAACTCATCAATTCCGGCTGCGTTTGTTTTTCTTCTTAAGATGCAGTTCCAACTCTTTAAAATAATCATCTTTTTTTGACAGGATCTTAAACAGATGCATACTATATAAAATAGATAAAAGCTAAGTGGTCTGGTTGAAATGGGAATGAAAGACCCAACCCTCTAGCTGTAGGAGCTGTGCCCTCAGCAGTCATGGCTGCCTGTGTTCAAAACCAATGATTTTGATAGGAAAATATAGACTGGAAAATAAAGACTGCAATAGACTGAAATTCAGAGAACTATTATAAATATTCTGTACTCATGAAATGTAAGGAGTTATTTGTGTTCTAAAAAACATGCAGTTTTATAAGTGCTTAAATTTAGCCCAAATTATCATGCAAAGCTGACATGTAAATTCTAAGGTGGTGGAAGGAGTAGGAAAGGAGTTTGAATAAAGATGATAAACTGAACATATACCTTTCCCTAGCACAAAATTCATTTAATGTTTATGTCACCCCGAAATTCATATGTTAAAATCCTAAATCCCAGTGTGTTAGTACTTGGAGGTGAGGTTTGGGGGATGTAAGCAGGTCGTGAGGGTCAAGCCCTTATGAATGGGATATGTGCTCTTACAGAAGAGACCCCAGAGAGGTCCCTTGCCTCTTCTGCCATGTAAGGAGGCAGCATGAAGACAGCCATCTATGAACGAGGAAGCAGGCTCCCCCACCAGGCACCCAGTCTGCCATCACCTAGATCTTGGACCTCCTAGTCTCCAGAACTCTAGAAATAAATGTCTGCTGTTTATAACCCACCAGTCTATGATAATTTGTTACAGCAATCTGAATTGGTCAAGACATTTAAGTTCTTTAAAAACAGATTCAAGTTACCGAGGGGGGAAAAAAGTGATTAGAAGGAACTCTAGGAAAAATTCCTCAAGATAGAAAACAAAAGGAATAATAGCCAAAAAAAAAAAAAATCCATCAGCTGTGAAGGTGAAAGTGGTTCAGAATGGCTTTGAAAATCCATATTTAACACAATAGTGAGCAGGGATCACCCCTATTGGAGCCTCAGGTAATTAATTAGGAATAATTATTTGGAATTCGTAGTAGCCAGGCTGCTTGACCAATTGCCAGGTGTCCCATAAAGAACTGTTAGAAAGAACAAAGGGGAAGAAAAAAATCAAAGAAACAAGAGGATTTTTCATTATCAAAGAAATGAATTTCAAAATTGAAATTGCCCACATACTAAATTATTTTTAAATAATTTGAAAACCTTGATTATAGTTGTTTCCTCAAACTGTAAAATCAAAATCTGCTTGCTGCTATGAGCCAAAAAAAACATCTACAAAGAAAAAATAAACTAACTACATCTACACCTCTCCACCCCAATATTATTACTTGTGTTTGCTAGTATTAGAATGGTATATTCTTCTGTTTTTATTATCTTCATATAAAAAAATATATACATACCCGCCTGGAGAGTGATATTTCCCTAATTAAGTTTTTAACAAAAATGGGTTCATACTATGGCATAGTTCTTCTGTAATTTTTCTTTTTTATTATTATCTGAACATTTCTCTTGATCCATTGATAGAGCTATAAAGATGTTCATTTTGCCTAAAATATTCTTTTCCTTTATCTTCATTAGGTTGTCATTCTCAGTTTTTCTAAGTCTTAGTTTATCTCTGTATCCATCATTTTCTCTCATATTATCCTGTTTTATTTTACCCTTATTGTATAACACTATCTGAAATTATTTATTTGTTTACTTTTTTCCATCCTCACTAGTATACAAGTCATGAAAGACATACTTTCCTTTAGGACTTGCTTTAATGTCACCACTTAAAACAGGACATGAACATTGTAGGTATATGTTAAATGTTTATCAAATGAATAATAAAGCTCATTCCTTTTTTATGGTTGCATAGCTTTCACAGCATGAGTATACCTTAATTTATTCAACTTGTCTCCTACTAATTGACAACATAGTTTGCTGATTTATTATTTCCACTTATATAATGCTACAATAAACATTCTTATACACATTTCTTTATTTATCTGTGATTACATATGTATTTGGTAGATTCTACAAGCTGAGATTACTTGGTTCTATTTCTGTTTGATAGATTCCCCTACCTGAGATTGCTTGGTATGCATGTAGGCCTGTGTATATATACATTTTAAATTTTAATCGATAGTGTCAAATCTGTTTCAAACGAGTCAATAGTATTTCATACTTCTGCCAGCATGTGTAAGAATCCCTATTTCTCCACACTGTCATGAGCTTTGGGCGTTATATATTAAACACACACACACACACATTTTTGCCAACCTCCTGGGATGAAAAAACTGGTCTGTCACTGTTTTTTCCACGTCCATTTTCCCAACCAATGAAATTAAACATTTCTTCATATATTAATGTACTTTTTCATTTGGCATTTCCTCCTCTGTGACTTGCTGGTTACATTACTGTCAACTTTTATTAAGTTGTTTACATACTTCTTATCAATTTATTTGTTATTGATACATATTACAAGTATTTACTCTCAGACCTATCTGTTCTTAGACTGTTTATGGCACATTTTTCCATGTAGAAAGTTTAAATTTCATTGTAATCAAATTTCTTGACTTTTTTTTGTAGTGTTTCCTTTATTGCTTCTGAAGGTCTTTCCCACCTCACACTTGTACAAATATTCTCCTAATTGTTTTGCAAATGTTGAGTGTCTTAGTGACTTTTAAGTTTGTATCTTTAATCCACCTAGAATTTATTTTTGAAAATGGTATCATCACCAAATGATCTAACTAATTGTTAATTGTGCCAAATATATTTATCAGATAAACAATGGAATGAAATGCATCTTTAGTATACGTTAAGTTTCCATTTACATATTTTGGAACTCTATCAAACCCAGTAACCTATTTGTCTATAAGAATAGGTTTTCAGTAGGTTTTCTACCTATATAATTTTGACTACTGAAACTTAATAGTATATTTTAAATCTTGTTGGGTGGGTCCTCACTCATTAGCCATCTATGTTTTTTTAAATGTTGGGCAATTTTCTATGGAAATTTAAGATAGATTTGACCTTTCTTAGTAGGGGTTCTGATAGACTTTTAAAATTATTTTTATATTATCAGTCAAGAGACTGACATTTTAAAGACATTGAATTGATACTGGTTGGCTTCCCATCATTTATTACTCCTTCTCACTGTATAAACTGATTAGAATTCAAGCATTCACACATCCCACATGCAACCATCAGCTTGGAGAGATGCTGACTCACTCTGTGACTTTAAGGCAGGGACCTGTGGTACATAGTTATTAGCATGATTCCATCTCCTGGTCCATGATCCTGATGGTCCTGTGACCCACACTGGGCAGTGAGGCATAAGGAGAAGGTGATTATGGGCTTTTGAGGGAGACATTTCCTTATTTTTATAAAGGGACTCCAACCTTTTTCACAGTGCCTACAGATCCCCAAAGAATCAGAAGGAGGATGAAACTGACAAGCTGAAGGAAGAACAAAAAGCAAAACCATGTACTGAGTCACAGAATCCAACTAAAAATTTAAGGTGCGCAAACCAGTAAATCTCCTTGACTGTGCTTCTTAAACGTCATCGTGTCACCTGAAAGGTTTGTGAAAACAGCTGCCTGGGCCCCACCTCCCAAGATTCTGATTCAGTAGTTCTGGCATAAGCCTTGAGAATTTGCATTTCTGACAAAATCCCAAGTAATGCTAATGCAACATGCTCACTGACCACATTTTGAGAAGAGGTGTCTTGCATTGCTGTAGCCAGTTTGAGTTTCATTTGCTCTTATTTTGCAACTAAATGCATCCTAATTTATATACCATGATGTTTTGTTTGTTTTATAGTCTTATTCCTTGTCCATCAATAAAATTTGCTTGCCTGCTTTTTTATAACATTTTATACATTTCTTTCATCTTGGTCCCTTTTCTTTCACGGTTGCTGTATTTCTTAGTGAAGTTAGAGGTTTTGTCAACTAATAGAAGTACTAGGATAGTCCCTCTTAATCCATGGGGGATTCATTCCTCACAGGTCCCTACCCTGAAGTCACAGTGAGTCAGCATCTCTCTATGCTGATGGTTGCATGTGGAGCATGTGAATGCTTGAATACTAATCAGTTTATACAGTGAAAAGGAGTAATAAATGATGGGAAGCCAACCAGTATCAATTCAATGTCTTTAAAATGTCACTCTCCCAAATGATAATATAAAAATAATTTTAAAGGTCTATCAGAATCCCTACTAAGAAAGGTTAAATCAATCTTAAAATTTCCATAGAAAATTGCCCAACATTTAAAAAAAATAGATGGCTAATGAGTGAGGACCCACCCAACAAGATTTAAAATACACTATAAAGTTTCAGGAGGAGATCTGCAGTGGATGCCTGAAACTGCACATGGTACCAAGCTCTATACATACATATACCTATGAGAAAGTTTAATTTATAAATTACTCATCATAAACAGATTAACAATAATACCAAATAATAAAATAGAATAATTTTAACAATATACTTTAACAAAAATTATGTGAATGTGGCCACTTTCAAAATATCTTACCGTGCTGTACTCACCCCCTTTCTTGTGATGATGTGGGATGCTAAAATGCCTACCTGATGAGAGGAAGTGAGGGGAACCATGCAGGCACTGTGATGTAGCATTAGGCTACTAGTGACCTTCTGACTGTTCCTCAGAGGACAGATCATCTGTTTCCAGACCACAGGTGATCCCTGAATAAATGAAACCTAGAAAAGCAAAACCCTGGATGTGGGGGAACTATTGTATAAGGGTTTTTTTTGCCTGTGTGTAAACTTATGGGGGTGCATTCACATGTGTGTGTGATTTATATATCTAGTTTTTGGACAGGTGCTAGTGTTCAGATAATTTACTAAAATTTAATGAGGGATGCTTTGCATTATAATGTGTTTGGTTTTCAAGATATAAAACCTGTCACATTCAAGATACTGGCAGAAAACACATTCTAAATTTTCATTGATGAAAGTTAATGGTCTATTTGTAGAGGAGTCAACGAGTTTAAAGGAACACGGTTGAGATGGAAAACATTCAAGTAAAAGGTCAAAATAAATATTTCTCATACATGCAGAGACTCATAAAATTTATTGCCATGAACACTGAAAAAAATTGAGGATGTACATTAGCAAATCAAGTAACGACCCCAAAAAAGGGAAAATGTCAGGAAAAGTTAGAGAAAAATATTTCATAAAATGAATAATTGAATCTAAGTAATGATACCATTTAAAATAATAAACTCATAATAATACTCACAGTATATTACGAATTATTACATTTAGTGATGACAAGTGAGAAGGATGAAGAAAGGCAGGCAAGGTTCTCATGTTATGGCCGGGAATAAATTAACATGGCTAAATTTAAGTAACAATGAAGAAATGAGTTAAATAGGTATGTTAACGTTTTTCTATCACCAGACAGAAATAAATAGGATTAATAACTTCAATCCACAAATGCAAAAAAAGAAAAGTAGTCTTGGTGGATCAAATTAAAAGAAGACAAGGAAAACACAGCAATTGTGCAGCACAGTCTGTTTGAAATGAAAGAAAATAATATGGCAAGAAAAGTCCAGGCATTAGATTTCACACCAAAAAAAAAAAAGGATTAAATTCTCTAAGTCCAAATTTTAAAAAAGATGACTATTGGCTTAAGTATTTAAAAAATTGTGTAGGAAACTAAAAAGTAAATGATGGTAAGTAAGTAGTAGGTAAATACTAACTCAAAGAATGCAGTTATGCCAACAGAGATTGGACAAAATTCAAAGGTAAAGTTCATTAAAAAGGTGGAGATATATTGGATCCCAATGAAATTATAGACCCATAAAAGATAAAGCAGTCATGAAACTTTGCCATACAACTGGAAATTTTTAAAGTAAAAACCAATACAAACACCAGGGGAATTTGACAATGTCACAGTCATAGCAGGAGAAACCAGGTGATTTAGGTGACTAAAAATTGAGAAAGATATAAATCAAAGGTAGCAAACATTTCCTGCAAAGGGCCAATAGGAAATATTTTAGACTTGGGGACCAGACGGTCTCTGTTACATAACTCAACTTTGCTGTTGTAGTGTGAAAGCAACCAAAAATAATACAAAACCAATGGGTGCAGCTGTGTTCCAATAAAACTTTATTTCAATCTGTAGGAGAAGGAAAATAGTTTTCCCTCTATGCTGCTGAGTTCTTGGCTGACCTCTGTAATAAAAGACCAATTAGCAAGAGAGAAACAAACAGAAGTTTATTAATATGTATACCTCATGATACATGTATCCTTTCCCTTAATAGGTCTGTAGGCCTCTTAGGAATAAGTAAATGATTTCTAAGAAAGGTGAATGGGCCCTTAGAAGAACAGATGAGAGGTATGGTATTTTGTGATGCATTTTGTCTGGGTGTTGTGCTGACTTCTGGTCTCCTCTTGTGGGATAAAATTCAGTCTTTCCTGGTTGATTAAAGTCCCAGCGGGGAGAGCTATGACAACCAAATTTCTATTGCAAGATTTGTCTGTAGGCATATAAAGGGTGTTCAGAATCTCTACCCACATTTACTATTTTTCAGTCATTTAAAGCTCAAAATAATCAAAATACTAAAGTGTACCTTTTGGAGTGGTGTTTCCTAAACTCCTATAGTCATATTTTGGGGGGGGCATAGTTCTGCTGCTCTTCACAAGTACAGGTGACAGACAAGATTTGGCCTATGACTATAGTTTGCCAACCTTTTATAGCAATGATCTGAATAGCACAACAAATAAATTGATCTATAATTATATAAGACAACCACTAAAGAAATGAGATTCATAGGACACAATTAGGAAGCAGCTACTTCCTCTGTAAGTCACCACTCTATAGGGCTATTCTTTCATTTCCCGGGGTAAAATCTGTCATTTTTCTGATCACCTTTAGGAACTGAAAAGTCCTTCAGTAACTTTGAAACAATGCACACTTAATTCAGTAACTTAGGTCCACCCCTATGTAATAGTTGAAACTCTGATCTTGATTTAATGTTAGAGCTTGCCTCCACTTGTCTCCAGTCTTGATGGAAAGCAAGGAACATGGCTGACATCTGCAGTATTTTCCTAGCTTGAGGTTTTCTTCTTTCTTGCTTCCACTTTCCGGGCTCCTCCAATGCTGTAGAAGAAAAGGGAGGGAAATTAAGGGACAGGAAAGGGCTTTCTTGATTGGTATTGATATAACTCTGTCCATAGAAGTTGTTAAATCTTATTCTTTATTTCACAGATATTGTTTGGGTTCTTTTGAAGACACCCTGTCACTAGTTCCCTTTGTGCAATTAAATCATATCCCCTTACTGGTGAGTTTTGATTCAGCCTAAGGTCCTGTTATCCTTCTGGCCTCTTTCCACAGAGGTCACCTCACCCAAGACCATCTTGAGCTGTTTCTCAGGTGATCCCATCTGATCTTTCCATATAATCCACGGTTAGTCATTGGGTTTAAAGAGTGTGAATGCATCAACTGTGATGTTAAATTCCAATCACAGCCTTAGTATCTTGTCTGAGTCAACAAATGAAGCTTGTTTAATTTGTACATCTATGAAACCCATGGTAATGGGTGTGAATGTGATTGAAATTCTACACAGAGGAAAATACATAGCCCTCAAAGCATTTATTAGAAAACAATGAACATACGTGTGCTAATAATATCTAGGATTAACATTAGTATTAGTTTACATATAGCCAATCACAGCAAGGATCTGAGGAGGAACCATACTGCTAGGGTACCAACCACAGACAAGGAGTTCCCTACAGTGGAGGACAAAAACTCCTTTCATGGTTTGAGGGCACTCTCTCACTGCAGAACCTCAATTGCTCCTCTGCTTTCATAACAACTGAAAATTCTGGCCAGACAAATATGGATCTCGTTCAGACTGCCAAGAGTCACTGCACTGGATCCAGTCCATAATAATGGCCTAAATTGCCGCTGGGGAGAGAAGAAACCCCTGCCTCTACAGTTAAAGGGACTTTTACCATTACCCCCAAAGTAATATGCATGTATTATGTGAATTAATTGGACTATTTAGTCTGCATTGACTGAATAATTTTACAGTAATATCCTTTTAGATTTATAACCACATAGGAACATAAGTTTGGAAAGGTTACCTGTGGTCAGTTTTCACATGGATGACAGTCAGTGGAATGAATGTCACCACTCCCCCAGCCAGTGTAGCTTTGACACTGACGCCTGCATATCTTTGGCCCTCTGTAAGGGAAAATGCTCTTACCATCCACTGTGTCTCTGTGATGACACAGCCGCTTCACACAATTTACATCCTTTACATTTCTCAGGAGTGTTTCTGATACACTAGGCAACACATATCAGGCTTGCTGGGTGGTCTCAATTAAGTCTCATCCACATGAGATTTTCAGGTGAATTTGAAGGATTTTTCACCCTTTGACAGAGGAGGATGATACTCAATATTCATAGACATTCCCTACAGAAAAAGCCCCCTCCTCCTTTCTTTATTAACCTATATCTGGCTGTAGTCAGACTCTGCAGTTTACATGGGCTGGAGGTAGTTCATGGGCAATGATTGCAAAGCTGATTTTTAGACCCTTGTTTGCAAGACTTATGTAACTTGATAGAACTCTTCATAGCAGAATATGAGAGTACTTGCCACTGAATTTTTGTGAGCTCAGCCAAACCTGAGATACAAAGAGGTCCAATGTAACACCCCCTTACACAGAAATTTTTCAGCGTCCATGGAAATTTCATGTAAAAAAAAACATATAATCTTTTACACAAGGAAAATCTCAATGAGGATCCCAAATCAGAAGTCACTCAGGCTCTATTTTAGACAATAAACTGTGAAAATAAAGGCAAATATTTATTTAGATATTAAGAAGGCCTCTCTAAGTAACCCTTGGGTTAACCTGGGAGAGCAAAGCTAAAACTAAATTCTAATTAGAAAAGAGTAGTGAGAATACTACCTGGCTTATCATGTGAATGTGATTAAAATGCTACACAGAGGAAAATACATAGCCCTTGAAGCATTTATTAGAAAACAAAAAGAACTAAAAATAAGTGTAGAGATGCTCTGGGACAGAAAATGAGACAGGTATGGGCTATAGTAATGTGCTTTCAGGTTATACCTGTACACAGCTGGTTATCATAGAAACAGCTGAGGTTAAAAAACAAAAGGTACACTAAGAGAATGTGAGATTGGGTACACAAGGAGTGGAAGCATTATATCTCACTAATCAAGATTGCAAGGAAACATTAATCTTCTTATATATTTGGTGGAATAAAATGCTGAGAGAATTACTGAATTTGGTCAGTATTTTCTCCTATTCCCTACTTGAAGCCATTCTACAGTTGAAAATAAAACAAAATGGAACATAATAAAAGTAAGCTTGTGACTTTATAAAATGGAATTAAATTGGTTTAAGTAAAGGACCAAACAGACTGCAGTTAAATGAAATGTTGGTATCTAATGTTAAGTAATTCCATCCTAATTCACTGCGTTGTAATAAAACATTTAAGCACACACATTATGGATATAAGGTCACCCACTGTTTTGAGTCTCCCAAAAAGAAGCTCAAAGCTAAGTTATAAATTAATTTAAAAGGTTTTATAAAATTGTAAATGTTTTGCTGAGCTTTTAAAAATGTTCCATGGGAAATTACTAAGAATGCAATAAAAATATTTTTAACAGACTTAAACTGGTAATTTAAACTTTTCCACATGAAACATGGTTAATTTTCAAAATCAGTTCAGCATCAGATTTTTTTCCTAAGATTTGAATCCATTTAAAGAAATAAAATAATTTCTCAAGATATTGTTGCTTTTCTTCTCCCTGTTTTACCCTTAGTAGAAAATGTCAAAGGATTTCAGGAAAATATAACCAATAGATACTCCTTTGACATTAAGGTAAAGCTGATTTTTGAGTTTTTAAAAGATGTCTAGGTCTATTTTATGTTGATTTTTTATCTTATTCACAAGTTTAAAATATCTGGTCAGACTCTATTCAGTTCTTCATTACTGTAGTTACAATTCCTTCCAAATACAACATTGATTATTATAACAATGCAATGCAGAGAAAGGAGTCATCCTGCTAAATAATCCAAATATAAATCAGTTTTATAATTATACATAAATGTAATAAATAATTTGATTAATAATCAATGAAATAACTTGGATTCATTCTTTTTTCCTCTTCCCAGATTGGAAGTGCAAAGGAGAGAGAAATAAGTTCTGCTAGGGGTAGGATATCCAGAAAGACCCCACAGAATGCATAAAGCTTGAAAACAAATATTGAATGATGTGGTGGTGTTTACTGGGTGGGTAACAGGTGTCCCTTCTTGCTGGCTCCATCCCCTCAAGTTAAAGAGAGAAGATCAGAGTTATGGGGATGGCGCAGCTATGTGTGATATGGCAGAAATTCCTCTGGGCGTGTCTCATGACCTCCCAGATAGGGCCCTTATGTTGAGTGAAACATCACATGAGTGAATCATTTTCACTAGTGTGTGGTAAATGTTGGCTCGCACAAGTAGGTTCTGCTTGCACTGTATTTGTACATGTACGGTTGATGAGTCACGACTGTAATTCTTACCACACCACACTCACTGAACCTAGTGGTCAATTAACAATGCTTTTAGCCTTGTCAGGAAAGGGTAAGTAACATCACACTAATAACAGCTGGGAAAGTAGGGATGGAAGTGAAAGGGGGATATAAATCAGAAAAGCCATAATAATATATTAAGATGTTTCACAAAGTAAAAGAATATTTTTTTGAAAATTTAATAAAATAGAATATCCACCCAAAAGTGGGTACTTAATAATTTATATTAAAACTTACTCTTCTAAATTTACCACCCTTTTTTTTAAAAGGATGCTAAATTAAAAATTTTAGATGACAAAAAAATTTCTTTTAATGATTACTATGAATTCTTATAAAAGACATAAATATTTTTTATGCTTTGTGTATTTATCCATACTTACTTCCTTGCAACTTTCCTTCTTGGACATGACTTTGGTCAATCTGGTTTTTTTTGGATATTTTCTTGCTAAATCTGCATCTCTGTCTCTCTTCTTATAAATCATCTGACATCAAAGCATTTTTCCTTGTATAGAAAGCCCTCATCAACTGCTGTTTGTTTTTCTTCAGTAACATCACCAATCCCCCTGGACCTAGGCAACCTTGGTAGGATATATTCCTTTCCCATGTTCTCTGACTCTCTTTCCTGCAGAGTCTGATGCAAAACAGATTTTCAAGTTCATAATAGAACAGAGGTCAACATGAAAGACGCCAGGATCCTGGCCTTTGGTTTTGCTTCTGGTCTTTATTATTACAACAAACAGTTAGTTGAACTATTATTTTCCATGTCATATAAACACATTGGAATGACAGCCTTTTCTTTTTAATCATAGGTCAGGATTTTTAAAGGAGTCTCAAATATGTAAGAACAGATATAAGGAAAAAAATAGCAGTAACGAAAAGTAATCAAAATGAACTGTTAACATTCTTAACATTTCTAAAACCTGGCGAACAATAAGCACACCACCAGATTCTCATGCTCTCCTTCTCTCCTGTTTTGATCCAGAATGTGTCTTCAAACTGTTTCCTTTCACCTGAGTGTTGGGTTCTATTCCCTGGTGCTTTGTTTGGGAGCATACACTGAGCATTTTCCCCTTTTTTCTTCTGTATAGTCAAATTAGATGGTCTCCAGGTTTTAAACAGACACCTCTCTCGTCCATTTCAGAACAACACCCATTCTTGTCCCACCTCCACAGCCCCACAGCTCCTGCCTCTGCCTATCTGTCCTCTCACCTACGTAGCCAAATGTCTCCAGTGGGTGGCCTCTTCTCCTTCCTTCATTTCCTCATCTTCCTCTCCACCCTTAACTCACCCCAGTCTTCTTCTGTCAGCCTCATACTGCCAGAATGGCCCTTATACAAATACAAAGACTATTTTTCAATGCTCCTCTTAGCAGGGTGAAAACTAATAAAATGAAATCTTACTGAAGTGGAGTTGGGAAGCTAGGACTGGAGTTAGGAGGCTAACACTCCATGTCAATGACTGGAAGACCTGTCAATTCCAGACCCTAACAGAAGAATCATCAATGGGCAAGAATCATCAACTGCAGGCTGAAGGGGAAAATGTGCACCTGGCATCTCCTATAGGAAACTGACCACCCCTGCAACTCAGCCAGTGAGAAATGGTCATGAGAAAATTTATGTTTCTCCAAGGGACTTCTGTTGAAAACAAACCCTCCTCATTTCCTCTCTCTTCTTCGTGACACAATGTTCCTTTCCTTTGTGTTTTGGCCTTGCCTGTGGTTCTGCTATAGCTTGCTTGCCCAAAATTGCAATTCTCTGCTATTTCCGAATAAACCCATTTTTGTTGGGAAAATAGCTGACAGTATTATTTTTAAAGTTAACAGCAGCAGTCGACTGAGAAGGATTCACTTTCCTTCTCGAGATTGGCATCATTCTGGGGGTCAGAATCCTACACTTAGAGAATGAAAAGTTTTTGATTTCAGATCCTCCCTACAGAGCCCCCTCTCTCACCACCCACCATCCTCTCCCAATCTGAGAAATCCTAAATTCTTCTACTAAACCATCCTTTGGGATTTTGAGATGTATACTCTGTCAGAAGAGAAGGAAAATAATAGAGACTCAAGAAAATAGACAGACTATTACAAAAGAAAGGAAAGGTATTTAAATAATAAAGAATTACAAGGGCAAATAAGAATGGAGGAAGAAGATAGTCATATACACTTTTTTGTGAACAAAATAGTATTATACTTTATATCAAGTTTTTCTACTCTGAGTGAGATGGAAAACCACTGAAAGGTTTTAGGGAAGAGACATTGGACCTGGTGGAATATGGTGGAGATGGAACAAGATTAGGAAGAAATCTTATTGAATATTTAATAATTAACTAGATATTTAGATATCATCAAAGTTGTTGATACACTTGCTGGTAGGGTAGAGATATTTAGAAAATAATTTTGGTGGCTTGACTTTGTCTTCAGATAAACTCACCCATTCTCACATCAACATGAAACAGCTCTATGCAAATTACTTCTAAATATTTGCTGTCAACCCAGATAACTGTGTCTGAATGATAGACTCAGAGATCAACTCCTATTTGATATTTCTATCTACACGTAGAACTAGCATTCCTAAGTACAAAACCGAACTCACAAACTCCGTTGCACATTTTCTCCACCCGACAAAACACATTCTCTTCCAGGGCCACTCACTGTCCTGAATGCTGTCCCTGTCTGTTGAGTTGCTCCACAAGTCTTAGACTCATCCAAGATGGACCATTAAAAGAAAAATAACGATTTATAGTTCTGTGCCAGTTAGAAGGTTGATAGTTACAAATAACAGGGTATCAAACCTTAACAGCAAGAGATTTCTTATTTCCTGTAATAAGAAGAAAGTAGCAGTTTCAAGGATGGTTAACTTAAAGGTATGACAATGTCATCCTAGTGATCCCCATACCTCCCCTTAAAAGCTCAAGGTAGTTGGTGCAGTTCCAAATATGTTGTGTGATGACAATGACAATCTACCCTGTCACAGAAAATTAAAAAATGGAAAAAGAGACACCAGGAACATGCTATCCAAAAGAAATCTTACATAGCAATAGTAATATCAAGTACACTGGAACTGATTTTGGAACAAAATTCCTTGGGCGTGAATTCTAGCCCTACTAGATGGTAGCTGTGTCACCTTGAGCAAATCACTTAACCACTCTGTGCGTCCATTGCCTCTTTACTCCAACCAGATGATTCTTGTGAGGGTCAATCACAGTATATAGCAGTATGCAGGTGACCCTGGCCTGACCCCTATAGTGCCATAGCCCCTGACCCCTGTGCCTGGTCTGGGAGTAAGGCATGTTACCGGGGCCAGGGCAATCAGAACCTTCACTAGGATGATTCATACTAAGGCCAGGAAGAAGAACACCCCTCTGGAACTGCTAAAATGCCACAACCTCCCCTCCACCCTCCACGGTATAGAGGAAGCTTTCTCAACCGAACAGAGAAAGTGAGCATAATCCTGAGAAAAGTTAAAATGAGACACAAAGAGAAAGAACAAGAGTCCAGCTTTCCCATTTGGATAAACTGTAACTCATGCTCTTTTTGGCGGCAACTAGATGAAAATGGGTTTTATTTATTTACAGAGAGTAGTACTGTTTTGCTCCATATCTCATGGTGCCATCACATTGCAAACTATAGTTTTTAACTCCTAATTGACATAGTAGTTAAATTCTTCCATCAGTGTATGGGCCTTGAATATCCCTTCTCCAAACTTGGCACAGCAGCTGAAGCTTAAGGAACATGGACTAAGTAGAAGCAGTTGACATTTGTGATTAAATCATATGAAAGTCGGTCACTGGCATTACACCTGGAAACATAAAGTCACATTAATTAATTAGTATTGTGTCTGGCATATGATAGGTGCTCAATAAAAATTTGCTACCCCTGGTAAGTTTTTTGAAGATAATGTGGAAAAGGAACAGTCCAGTCTAGATACGTATGCAGATACATTATTAGTCTCCATCTCAGTTGAAACTTTAATATTTGAGTTTGACAATAGGGAAAATGGACATTTTTTCTGGTGTTTTTAAATTTAAGATGCTACTTGAATTCTTTCTTCATATTTCAGAATCTGTCAGTGTATATATCTGGCCTGGGTATTTATTATGTAATTACTTTTGTGCTACAAATTTATTTACCATTTTCTTAATATCTACTCCTTTTAAATTATTTAAAATCCTACTGCAGAGCATCATAAATAGAACTACAGAGTATATTCAATTCTCTACTATAGTGCCATATCAATATAAGTGAAAATATCCATAGATATACTACAGAGATAGAAATACAGAGAGGGAGGGAAAGAGAGGAAAATAATATGAAATAAGTTTAAAATTGAGGACTTTGAAAATAAAATTTTTATTTAAAAGTGCATAGTAGAAAATTCTCCATGTATGTGTTTCTCACAGACTAACCACTCCATCCTCACCCCAAGCAACACTGACATCTTGAAGAATATATCCCAAGATAAAAAATTGGACTGGGAATCAGGAATTATATAATTTTATTCCTGAATCTGACATTGACCAGTAGAATGAGTGGTTTTGGATGACTCATATTCTGGACTTCATTTATTTATCTGCTTTAGATTATCATAGTTCCTATGGGTTAAATAAATATGAATTCTATATGAGAATTCATTGATTCCCATGAGGGCAAAAACCATGCAAAGAAGTTCAGTGAGGAATTTCTTTTGCATCTTTCCAACTTCCTGGTGAGTTCTCTTCCACCACATGGATTTCCCTTTCCTCCCTTTAATCAGGCCAGCACTTAGTAGAGACACAATACATGGTAGGTCTTCACCTCCATGCTCCATTCTTATGCCCTCTACACTTTGGTGACACTGGGCTTCTCCTTGTAGGCTCCACCCAGGCCAGAGAATTTCCTGGCCACTACCCCATGATTCAAACATTTCTTTTTCACCCTTTCTGTTTGCTCAGTGGTATATTATTTTGTGTTGCCATATAGAACTTTTGCCTTCATTAGGTATTAATAGTAAACAGCAGGCTTGCAGTTACCACTTTCATTTTAATGGAGTGCCTTACCATCAGTCAAAGGAATTGGCATGTAACCATAGGACTTGGGGCGCTGCCACAGGGAGACTCAAGGTTACTCAGGGGATTAGTTGGGGAACATGGAAAAAACAAGAATAATTTAAGTTTATCCAGAGCCCATCCAAATGTAATCAAACAAGAATTTTTAGTCAATGACAAATCATTACAAAACTTCAAATCTTGATTGAGCATTTCATTAACATCCCCTGACTATTAACTTTTCCATCAATTTTATTGTCATTTTATAAGCTGGGATTTGGAATTGTTTTGGATTTGTTCACACCCTCTGTTTTTTTGGTGGGGGATGTGCGGGGGTACTGTCTGAAAGACGGGATGAATGGTTGTGGTTCCAGCGGGCATGACTGGCTTTCAGAATTGTTTTGGTAACTAGAGGGAGAATATGCTTGTAGGTATTCTAGGCCATAGCTCTCTGAAAGATCCTCCCACACGGCTTGCTTAGCTTTTACTTTCATTTTGTATTAAACAAAAAGTCATTTGAGGGCTATTTAATGCTCTGGTTTGTGTTTTCCAATACCAGATAAAAGTTAAACAGATGAACCATTTGGGGGGTAAGGATTGGGAAATCCACGCCTGCTAAAATGCTTTAAAGTTTCAAAATGGTTTTGTTTTTTTAAACCCATTTTCCATGTTCCAGCAGCTGTGGGTTTTCCCAGGGCTCCCCCTGTGGCTCAAAAGGGACCTGCTTAATGCTTAACAGATGAGCCAATTGAGTTTTTAAATGCAAAATTAAACTTAAAGTGCACAAAGAGCACAGGGGAATCCACAGCCAAGAACAGACTGAAGGAGAGTGAGCCGCAAGCTGTGGGGAGACGAAGCCTCTTTTCCTGCAACCAGCACAAATGGGAGCAGGGTACAGACACATCCATCTTTTAATGGCCCCTCAAACAGGCAGTAACCACCTCCATATTGCTAAAAGGTTTTTCATAACTACTTTTTTTAGATTTATTTACATGCTTATTTTTCTTTAAGAACAGACCAAAAAAAGCAGAAAATAAATAGATGCAGAACTCTATGGACTACAAGGACAAATATTTGTTTTGATCTCCATCAAGTCTGTCCTCTCAGTGATGGTGAGAGAACTTGGTGGCCTCAGCAATTTTTTTCCTCAGATCCCTAGGCACTTCATTTCCTGTCCCCCAGACACTCCGAAGATCATCTAGATTCTCAAAACATCAGGCTTTGAATGTGAGGAGCCACGACATTTATGGACTTTGGTTGGGACAAAATTTGCCAAGTCAATGAGTCAGTTGTTTTATCATTCATCTAAATATTTGAGCATAAGAAAGCATTGGATTTTGGTTGCTTAAAAGTAAGATTCAGAAAAAAATGTTTTTACCAACTTTGGTAAAATCTTCTCTGGACAAAATTATCCTAACATCTTAAAAAGTAAATCTCCATTGTGTAAGCACTTTTACTTAAGTGGTTTCCATCATGATCAAGACTAAAATTCTATTGAAGTGATAACATTAACTGTTGGATTCCAAATTATGGAAATGTTTTTGGAAGTCAGTCTCAACATTTCAACAAGTTTTTAATAACAATAAGTACATTGGCATTCCAGGATACAGCCCCACTGAGCCGCATCAGACCACATAACCTCTCAGATTTTTGGCCAATGCATACTACTGAAAATGTGAATTCCTTAGTATTTGGAGGGCGGTATGTATGTCCTTTGTTGTCCAGTACATTTTAAATGCATTTAAGGAGTACTTAGGATAATCTGCAAAAGTGCTGAGAAATGACAAACACATTGGAAAACTGCTGCTGCTCAGATCTTGTATCCACACAGCTTTTAAACTAAGAAAACACTGAAAATCCTTTAATAGCTCACTTTTGGAGAATTCATATTTTAATGGATAGTAACCAAAAATCCTGTTGTCATGCGGGAAGAAATTTCCCATGAGGATACCAAGAAGAGGAGCTGGCAAACTTCCAAGTTCACATTTGATATATCACCAAGTGCAGCAATAACTAGTGAAGTCACAAGTTTAAATAAGCCTAAAAAACTACACAAAAATATACCCACATACGTTTCTGTATGTACACGCACACATACCTTTTAAACATTATTTAAAGTTGCCTCTTCAATTACAAATTATAGCACTTGAGCATTTTTACTCAGACTTTCAAAATAAAGCTTACTACTTTAGGTTTTGAGAGCTATCATGGCCCACTCCTGTCCCCTGCCAAAAAGAATACAACCGATCAACCAACCCCTCACCCCCACCTCCCCCCAAAAAAACCCAAAACTATAAAACAGATTATGATTATTTGGTCTCAACCTTCTTCCTGATGATAATGGTCAACTCTTAGCTGTTTAAGGGAACAATTATTATACCTTAATCACTTAAATTCAAGATGTTAATTGTGAAATGGCAACTTCTAAAAATAGAATAAGAATAGAAATTCCTGCTCTGCATTTGGGACTGTGTATTCAGAGACTTCTACCTCTTAGGCAATCAAATCCACTTGTCACTGACTATATCCAGCCTTGTCAGTTTGCCGGAAGGAAAGATGCTGAGGTTGGGCTCCTGCGAAAAGGTTGGGCTCCTGAGAAAGCAATCATATGGTTAATTGCTTTAGTGTGAACCTAGCCATTGTGATTAAAGCCTAGGACTTGTGTTTAGCTAGAGCAGAGTTTCCATGCTTCAAGGCACTCCTTGGCAGATGCAGGACTCTTCAGGCCTTGAGAAAATGTGCTGAGGCATCAGCAGATTTCCCTGAGGAGTTGCTGTAGTGTTTGGGGGATCATTCAATCATTAGACCATATTCAAACAAACTGAGTTAATTTGAATATGTAATCATTGGGTCAGATATTCATATATTTGCAAGCTCTTTCACGGGGTGATCATCAGAGTGCAGATTTAAATAAACAAGAACATAATTCAAAACTTGACATATTATATGCTTGAATTTAATGTGAATCTATGTTCACCCCCAAAGCAACTTATATCTGTCACCTATTAATTATATACTTGCTTATATACTGCTACTGGTACACTTCTAATGGACATAAATTAAAAAGACAACCTACTCTACTTTTAGATAGAATCCTATGGTTTATCTTTCCAGAACTCTAAATTTAGTTTTTCTCATAGAATTTGAGTAGTAATGATTAGCCCACATTTCTATATATATAAACACACAGACATATACATGTGTATGTATGGGTGTGTGAATATATACATAGATTAATTTTGATGCACATGTTTCAAAACACTTATTTAATCCTCTTTCTTTATAAAAATTATATCAAATCAAAATCTTATTTCTTGCCCCCCAATGAAATGTTGGCTTCAGAGTTCACTTTCTACTAAGAAATTTTAAATCATTAAGCACGTAAAATACTATTAACTTCCTTCCCCTTTTAAAAATTAACCAATATACTTTGGAGTTTTCACAAGAAGAGGCTAACATGTGCTGATGCATAAACAAAACATCTAACCATGTTCCAGTAATTCAAGTCCAACACCATTCTGAACAGATTTTTAATATACTCATGGGAGTCACACAAGGGTAACTGGTGATGACTTCAAATCACTTGCATCTTATTTATCTTAAAATCTATGCCATAATCTGTTACTACATTATAGGCAATAATATTGTTCTGTCAATTGTAAAAACAATGGAGTTTTGTTAATTTACCTCTATTTATTGCTCTTCTGTAACCTTATAAAAACTGACCCTTGTGTATATAAGGTATTTTTGAAGCCCTACTTTCTCAGAAATAGATGCAGTTAAGATTTACCATTTTAAGAAATATTAACACAAAAGGAGACATATTATGGTATAGTCCTCATCACTTTGCATTGTTCTCCCAACACTTGCCTTCATTTTAAGGGTGGATCTCTTAATGTTAATAGCAGATGCATCACGTGCAGAAGCTGGGAGCAGGAAAGCCATGTTTGGCATATAGACTCTTTGTAAGGAAAAATGCTACACAAAGCACGCTGCATCAAGTGCTTTATCTCAGACATTGAATCTTTCTCCTCAACCCATTTGCTCAATATTTCCTACCACTGTAAAAATTTTCTCATAAGAGTTAAATATTAAAATTGAATGGGAAGTAATAGAAAAACATAACATCTATTCCCCAATGCAAAAATACAATATGCAAATATGAAAATGAGGGGACTCTGCTTCTTCCCCTTATACAACTGATTAAATTGTCACTGCTGGAGATTACATGAGGTTTTATTCCCTTTACAGCCATATTCAATCGGTCAGACAGGAAAATATATTGCCCCAGAAGAGACCCACCACCTGGTACACTGTGCTTTCAGTTGCCTGCAGAGGTCTTGTCCAAAACTTTGCAGCTACACCTTTAAAAAAAGAAAAATATTAGATGTGGTCATTCAAGACAGACTAGATGATCTCTAAAGCCCTTTTCAGCTTGGAGATTCCAGTAACACAAAACTCTTCCCTTCATTACCAAATATTAGCTTGCACTTTACTTCTCATGTAACAAAACCTCCACTAGCACATCCCCTTTTTATATAGATCCTAAAAATGTTGTATTCATTTTGCCTGAGACTTTCATTAAAATGTATATATATATTTTACATATTACATACATATAATTACATATATATACACATGAGAGGGTCTTCTCTTTATTTCCTAGCTGACTGATGAATTTATTTCCTGGTTGACCAGTTTTGACACTGAACTTACCCTCCCCCCCTTTGCCCAACTGTCTCTTCCAGATGGAAATATGTGATGCTTGCAAAAATTAGATATGGAAACGGAGGGCTTACCTTTGCTTTTCTTGGGTCTTGCCGCGGATCCGTAATGGTTCTCACAGTCTGCTGGATGTAATAGAAGTTAGTGCTCACTGCCTCTGTCGCCTGCCTGTGTCACTCTGCACTGCAGGCTTAGCAGAGAGCTGCCTCCAGCTGCAGGCGAGGGGCCTCAGTGTTAAGGACGCACAGGACCAGTTTGTTAATGAGATGTTTCTCCGGTGCATAGATATGTAGCTACAAGGACAGGGAGATTTAACAACGAAAAATGGTGGTAGGATGATGTTTTGAACTGAAGCATTCAGAAAAGAAAATGGCAACAGCAAAAAATAGTGAGCAGATGCTTCCTTGCAGGGACAAGAAAACAGGAGCATGCCTATTTGCCTTTAGATTTGTAGTAGATGCACACGTGCTACTTTACTATAGAAGGGAAGGAATTGATTCCCAAAGAGTTTGTATGTGGCTTGATATAGGGTATAAATATTTTGTTGCTGTCAAAATGACACAGATTTTTTTAACTAGATAAAATCTTTATTGTATCTATTGATAGTAAATGCAGTTGGAAAAATGTATCTTCTCTGATTGCATGGATGAGTAAACAATCAAGTTTCTCATTTCTAGCACCCAGATGGGTAAATTTAAAATGAAATCAAGTGATTTCTACAATCGCAAAGCATAGAATTCCATAAGCATCTTAAAACACAGACATATATCATGCTTAAACATGAATTGTGTTTAAACTCAAGAATTTAAGAAAAATTTGCTTTCTGATATCATGTATGCTCCTTTCTAAGAATATAGTAAAGCTGCTCAAGTCAGATATCTTTTTGCTGTCAAAATTAAAGCAGAGTTGTGTGTGTTTTATGGGTGTGAACATATGTATACTTCGATCCTGTATTTTCTGTGTTTGCTTTTTTCTGTCTTTCCCATGGGTCTTTGTTTTTCTTTTGTTTTCTTTTCAAGACTTCCCATGGTTTTTGTTTGATCATATTATTC
This sequence comes from Manis javanica, assembly GCF_040802235.1. NCBI lineage: Eukaryota > Metazoa > Chordata > Mammalia > Pholidota > Manidae > Manis > Manis javanica. Next base: position 156,054,152 of record NC_133158.1, read on the forward strand.
TCTTTGCACTCTTCAACTCTTTGACAAAAGTTCTATATTTAATCTAACTTTCTTGTTTTTGTTTAATTTCAGGATAGTTGTTATTCTGTTTGTTTTTTCTCTTTCTCCTCTTCTGGGGCATTGTGCTTATTTATAAAAACAGTTCTGAAAGTCAGAATAGCACTATAAGGACAAACTTTTCCTTTGGGTGTCCTTTCTTTTAATATTTTGGCTTTTGACATCTTTATTCCCTTAAACAGTAGCCATTTTTAATCATGTTAATCATCTTTTCATCTGCTGCATTGCCTTTTGTATTTTAATACATTTCATTTTCATTCTTGATATTTTGATTTCCCAGGCACCTAAGTCATTACTAAAATGTGACTGCCAGTTAGTCAGCACGTAGTATGAGCACTGTGTTCTATGCTTCGTATGTATTCCCTTGAATTCTTACTATAACCCTGAAAGGCAGGCATTCTCATTCCCTTCTGATGCAGGGGAAGACAGAGGCCCAATGATGAAGGTACCGCCTTAAGGCTACACAATAGTTGTGATAGCAAGTATTTGGTCCTAGAAATATCAGGTGTCAAATTGCCTTTGCTTTCAACTACATCATATTGAGGCAAAAAGAATCAAAAGTATGTTTTGAAATTCCATTATGCATAAAGAAAGTATGTACACTTGTTAAATTTCACAAACATATGCTTACTTCATTATTTGTATGTACTTGTCCCTAAAATAATTAAATGCAAATTGCTTCTTAGATCTTCCTTTTTAATAATATTTACTAACTTTAGTTTTATTTTTGATTAAAAAAAAGAATCTCTAAACTCAAGTTACTATCTTCAACAAAATTTCTAAGCAGGACTGGGTTTAAGTTTTCTTTGTATATATACCAATTTACTGATATATGGTTGTAAAGGTAAACAAACTATGACAGAAAGTTCCTACCAGTAAGATAAACAAGAAATAGCAACTCTAGAAGCATGAAGAGATCATGTGTGCAAACCCATCATGTTATATCAGCCTTTCCAGTAATGACATCAGTGATCAAATATGTTTTTACAGTTGTCAAAGTAGTGGATCAGACATTTAATCCCAGCCTCCTTGCAGCTGCTTTTCTCCATCCTTCTCTCCTTGTATTATATTTGCCTATTGGGAGAATAAAAAATTACATGCTCCTTTGTGTTCCTCCTTCAGATTAGAAGCCCTCATACGTGTTGCTATGATGACGACATGCAGGTGTCAGCTCTAAAAAGGTCGGTGTGTTAATTCCAAAACACCCTGTTTCATCATTACTGCCTCTTCATCTTATTCTTGCAATGATATATATACGTATATATTTTCTTTTAAGAAGCAGACACTTAAGTTTGATATTTCATTAGAAGTCTAAAATTGCTCCAATGATTGCCATGAAAAATGTTATATTTCTAGGCTTTGGACAAGAGTTTAACCAAATTTTCTTTGATGGAATGTAGTCCTGAAAGCTGTTCTTGTACTAAGCTGCAATTAATGCTTGTACCCAGCAGTCTCCTAAGAAATTGTAGAAAGAACAAAGTTAGCAACTAACAGATCCAAAATAGCTTGGGAGCTTTAACCACAAGGATAGGATAATAGTAATGCAATGATTAAGAGGAAAGATTGGGGAATAAGGTAAACTTGACTTTGAATTTCAGTTCTACCGTTTGCCACCTTTGTGGCTTGGGCAAATTGCCTCACTTTTCTAAACCTCAGTTTCTTTATCTGTAAAATGGGCATAATAATGCTCACCTCCCAGGGTTAAGAGGAAACTTTAATCAGGTAATACATATAGAAAATTCAGGACAAAATTAGGTACTGAGTAAGTCCAGTCTAAAGGACAGTTGACAGTGTCATCCTCGTTTTCACTTTTATTATCACTAGCAGTCATTAAAAATTTATTTCTCTTTCTTTCCTCCTTTTGGCACTATGCACTGAGCTATCGAGTACTTTATCCAGTTTACCAGTGGCATTTGAGGTCCTAGCAGTCTCTTATTGCTGTTCCCTCCACACTATAATAATTTTATGTATGAGTCCTATAACATCTTTGAGCCCAAGATCAAATCTGTACTACAGGAAACATACATAAACCAGTTCTTCAGTACATTTTGAGGTACTTAGAATTTATGCCTATAGGCCAGTATTTAAGAATATAATCTGTATAACAGATCCCACCTTGCTAATACCAACTTTTGCTGGTATTCTATTTCCCAGTAAAACTTTTCAAAGCTAAGCCCAATACCTACATAGAAGGAGTTCAATAAATTACTGTTAAAATGAGCTGAACTGAACTTACAATATTTTATTTGCCTCAGGCAAAACTGGTTCATTAATAATATGCTTTATTAATTTATTCATACATACCTATATGCCTTCATTTATTCAGTAAGCACTTGTTACATGTCGATAGTATGATAGACTGTCTCCAAAATAATTTAAACAAGGGAAAGGACCCCTTCTTCCTTGTATATAACTGTATCTTCAGTATGAAGCACAATGCCTGGCATATGATAGGTGCTCAAGAAATAATCCGCTGAATCAAATAATGAAATACTATTTTTCGATGGATTGCCTTTCAGGATATGCAGGAACAGCTTGGAGAACTGCAGGATGAAAACAAAAGCAGCAAACACTCCAATGGTAACAAGCTCCATCTTTCACGATTATTTGCCAGGCTAAGTGTAATCAGATCCCAGAAGTTTGCTTCAAGGTTTCACTGCTATGAGCAAGCATGTTTTCAACTAGGTCTGTCAGAGTTTTCCTAACAACAGTTTCCCAATCAACAGTTTTCCCTTGAAATAAAAAGAACGTATCGTAGTTGAAAAAATGGTGATAGCTATAAACAACGGTAATAAATATACAACCCTGGGAATTACACAAGGATTAGAAAATTTAATAATTGAAAGTAGGGAAGATTCAAGCATAGCTGCTTCATTGGGAGTTCCTTCTATAAGAAAGAAGTAGTATATTTTGGTGACAATCTTGTAACTTTATTGCTTAGAGATCCTAGAAATCAGACAATCACTCTAATTTTTACATGAAAAAGTTAAGACCCCAAAAAGTTTCAGAGACCACCAGCAAGGTACTTGGAGCCAAAACTAGGGCCCTGGTCTCTGACATTTAAGAAAGTAACTGACCTTACCATTATATCACAAGAACTATTAAATATAAATGCTAACATGGATAATTTCATGAATAGTGGGATTTTGACTATCTGTAAGACAGCAAAAATATTATACAAAAGCAAACATGTGCAATAAAATATTCAACATGCTGTTAGTGTTACTTACTACCAAAAAGAAGTTTAAAAATGATAGAAAATTCAGTTGTTCAAGCATAATATATTAAGTACCCAAATCCAGATTAAGACCAGAGTAAATTCCAATGGGCATGCCTTTTTCCCCCCAGTCATTCATATTGAATTTTAAATTCATGTTAGCAACCACCTATACAATCCAGGGAGGAAAAGAAGGGAGTAGGGTTAGGTGTGGTGCTGAACAAGTTTCCGAATGTAAGTTTATAATTTAATCTTGGAAGCTGATACTTTTCCTATATCTAAAACACCACAGTGGGTTGTTTGCAAATAGCAATTTGGAAGCATTAAAAAAAATTCAAGATTGCAGCTGAATTGCATGTAAAATTCAAACAGTAACAATAAAGTGATAGATCAATTCTATAGTCGATTTGTGCATCTAGAAATAAAAGGTACAAATTTGGGCGGCCATGTGTTTATGATATTGCTGTATGAAAGAAACTAGGGGTAGTTATGCTAATATCACAGAGAATTACCACTTTGGGGTAGGCTATAATTAAGCATTCATTCCAAACTCTTTTGTCTTCATGCTGCTGTTTAACTGGGTGGCATAAATGTTCTTGAGAGGTGAATTTATCTGTATAATCTTCTTTAGACTTAACAGTGAAGGGTGACCCCAGAGGACCTGGATCAAGGCTTTAAAATGAATGAATGTAAGCATGTGTAATTATTTCTTTCAGATTTATAACAACATTCTTGCTGTTAACAAATATAAATGTAACATTTATTAGGAAATAAGAGACTGCTGACGGAAATAAACAAACCTAGGATGTAGTTCATCTAAGTAAACACTGAGGTTATAAACCTTCAAACTCAAATATCAAGAGCCCTGCAAATTAATGCTACACACAATAGACCCTTTGGAAGCTAACTTAATCCACCCCCCTGAATCTACATGAGGGCCATGCATAACAATGCAGGAGCTGGGTTTCCATTAAGAGTTTCCTCTGCAGGCTGTCAGCTGTTTGAAGAAATAACAATTTCCTAGGCATGAAAGCTTTTTCAGAAGGTTCCCACTGATGTGTAATAAAAGTGACTTTCCCTTTTTTTCTTCTACTTCTTCCTTTTTTTCCCCTCTCAGATGTAACTTTGTAGGGAGACAAGGGGTGGACTAAGGCCACAGGCCCCCTACTATCTTACCTTACGTGGATTATCAGTGCAGGTGTTAATATAATTGAAGGTGTGGTAGCAGACACAACCCCCTAATAGCTTTTCCTATATGGAGATTACCTAGGTAGAGAATGCCCGACTACCTGAAGAATAGGCAAGTGAGTACCTTATTAACATATCACCATTCAGCGGCAGCTGCATATCTGGAAGAAGAAGAAGAAGAAGAAAAAAAAACCTTTAAAGAGCCTATTCATCTATGTTAATGGGCCCATTGCACAGCACATTGTGTGAGAAATTAAGTCTCTGGCTGTGAACTTCCTGTGCTGTGCAAGCTGCCTTGACTCTTTTTTATTGCTTCAGTGTTATTATCTCCTCCTGGAAATAAAAACAATCATGTTCTCACATTTGAGAAGCCAAAACATTCTGAGATAACAAACTGGAGATGCTGGTTGAAAGTTTCTTTTGTCTCCCTTATTAAGTGGAAAAATATGTTTTGAAATTAAAACAACCCCCAAATTTACATCAAAGCACATCAAATTAACTGCGCTGCCTTGTGAATGACAAAGTTTCTTCTCTCTCTTCTTATGAAAAAACATAATTAAATTGCTTTCCTAGTTATTGTTCCTCTTTTAGAATTAATTTTTGACGACAAAATGTTAATTTATTCAAATTAGACAGGATTTTTAAAAATGTGCAACTGCCAAAAGAACTGCTTTCCTCCTAGAAGATAGGTATAATAAACTCTTTTTTTTGAAAAAAGAATGGTATTTATCCTCAGCAAACAATTTCAGTTTCAGGACAGGCTTAGCTAACATTTCAAACAGGGAAATGGAAAAGGTAATTTAAGATTAAGGAAATTCCTCCTTTTAGATTAGTTAAAAGCCCAGCATATTTATTCCTGCCTTTTTCTTGTCTGTTACAAAGCCACCATGTAAATTTATATACGTTTGGCATAAAAACAAGTCCCCTTCAGATGAACAGAACTTATTTCCATCATTTTGCATGCACATTACATCATCATCACCATCTCTGCCATCATCATTAACATCCTCAATCATAGAAGGGCTAGTGATCAATACTAACTGATTACAACTCAATTAACAGAGAATCTCTCCATGCCGTTAAAAAAAAACAGTTTTCTTCAGACTTGAAGTATTTTCAAATTAACCTAATATGTTTTACTATCTGACAGGTTTAATAAGTATGGAAGACAATAGAAAGCATACTGTAATTTGATCTGCTGCTTTATTTACTAATGTACATTTTTCCTCCATTGGCAAAATTTGTCTGAACAGATTATTAAGTACCTGATGTTTCCAAGTTTAGCAATAGTAAATCTTTATTTTAAGAATATGAAAAATCAGCCAATGATGAATCATAAGGTTGGATACATCCAGGACAGATATATGAACACCATAGAGTCTGTCAAGGAAATTCTTGGAGCATTACAGACTAGATTGTTCATCAGGGTTTGGTTTGTTTACTTAAGAAACTTTTGTGGAAGTAGGAGATAGTCAAACAGATCCTTCTGTGAATGATACGATGGCAAGTATGATTCCTTAATTTGCACAGTAAAATCAGAGTCAATTATTTGAAATAATGTGCCATGTCAAGCTTTTTCATCAAGACCAGGTATGCAAATTTTCCAAATTACCACTTATTAATACCTCTGTGTTACATGTATTTATTTATTGACATATTTATGTGATGCATTGGACAAAATGAATCTATTTGCTCTGGAGTCAGCTGCTTTAGTCCCTGCGGATGTCTATAAATAGTACATTTTTGATAGAAGTTGGAAGGGATTGCTAGCTTTCTAAAGGCTTCTTAAAGAGAAGACTTACTAGAATACAGTAGTAACAAAATTTGACTATCCATTCTTTAACTAGTTTATATTTCAAGCTGCTTTATCTAGACTGTATATGAATGCAGGGTTTTCTGTATTGAGTTGCCTCTCTCAGATTTTGAGATTTTGTTATTTGAATACTCCTTATCAGATGAGGTTCTTATCATAAAAGAAATTTTTTTTAAGACAAAATACCTTCCAATTTTGGGAGCTCACATTTTATGGAGTTATAATCCATTGCTGGAGGTACTAAAAAACAAGGAAGAGCTTAACACTACTGTTACCTACATCAAGGGAGCAGTTGATATTTCAGAAATCATGGGAGCTAGTAGTTTAAAGAAGAGTAAAACAATATTTTTTGAGCTAGTTCCCTTAAGATAATTCAGATTAACAGATCATTCACAGTCCTGTTAACACATAACAACTGCATGTGCCAGGTAATAAGGATGACATTACTGCTAGCATAAAAGTCACATCAGAACTTGTCTTCATTGGCATCAGAAATGCCCACCTATCACCTCGGACCGCATGTCCCTACATCTGTTAACCTTATTGATTTGGAGTCCTTCTGGGCCTCCCTGGAAAACTGCTCCCTGCTGAAAGGCTGAAGTGGATCAATCTCGAGCCATGAACAAGAATTCTATAAAACAACACAATAAGGACCTCTAACCATTAAGTATTCCTTAAAGTAAATCAAATTAAGAACCTTGCCATAATGAAACAAAAAGATTTTGAGATGTCAATTGATTCCAACCCTCCAAAAGTAAACCATTGTCTAGAAGGGGCATCAGGCTGTTACAAGAGATACCTTTTCATCTGTTATAAGGTGATTAGCTGAATATACTAAGGAGGGCTGGGTTAGTGTAATCAAGATGGTTGTCATGAATAAATAAGTCATTTTAAAGTCAGACTTCAAAATGTTATTATCTTCATAACAAAATGGAACTTAGTACAGATTTATAGTAGAAAATATCCTACTAGAAAGAAAAATGTTTTTCTCAGTGGCTACCAAAATAAATTTACTTTACTTACTAGTTGCTTTTTGTAACATGCTGCTGAATTTTCTAAAGTTTTTAGTAAACTCACAATCTTTCTCAAATTCATAATTTAACAGAGAAGACAACTGGAGAGGTTCAGAGCTGCATAGAGCTCTACAAACGTTGAAATGATTTATGTATATAACAGGATTGCTACCAACCCATTCATATTTAAATGTAACTGTAGGAATTTAATTACCATCTTTCCAGATACTATATTCTTTGGGTTTTGTTTCAGCTCAAATCCCTGATGTAAACTTCAAAAAAAATCCTTGTTCCCTGAAAACCAAACAATGATTTTTCATTGGTAAAGTATGAGGATCTTAACAATACTTTTTCTTAATCCTAAATTCACAAAAAAAGGATACAGATTAGATAAATAGATCGGTAGATGGATATAGTTACATATAGTATTTAAACATATAAATTTCATTATGTGTGATCTGTACATGTGTGTATATGTATTATGTATGTAACACATGTCTCTTTACTTCTGAATGTTTCTTTCTCCTAATTATATTTCAAAATGACCATCTGTTTTAAATTATCTATGTAACATTAGTGAATGAATATACCTAGAAGTTTTAAATAAAGGTTTTGCAATTAAATACACAAAGACACAGTCTTTGATTTCAAAAATTGCATTGGCTGATATTGTTTTCCGCAATACGATATCTTAGAATTTATGCAATATAGAAAATTTAATGTTGACATTTTTTTTCTTTACTGGAAAACAAAAAGTATATTATCTTGTTCACTGAAAAATGACCTAGTCAATTAGTTAATATGGTGAAATTAATGCCATATAATGGCATTAGAATAATGGAAATTCATTTTTGCTTGCTATAGTTGCTGTTTATCTTTAATCAATAACATATAATAGCCTATGTGAAACATCTACCATGGAATATATCATATATTATCTCGATTTCACTCCTCCAGGCAAGAATATTGTATAGGGAGAAAAAAACCAAATTACTGTTTTTCTTTATTGACAGGTCTCTAAGGAATACACTGGAATGAGTTCTGTCTGCCAACTAATTGATAATTATTTAATTAGCAATTTATAATGACAATGGGATTTTACCCCCCACCAGTCCAACTCTTCTTTAAGACTGAAGTAGACAACCTTATGCATTTTTGCAGTAACTTCTGGGAGCTAACACCGGGTAAAGTGTGCCCTCGCAAAGATTTCCCAAGTTAAGCTCTAAAAGCACTGTGTGCCACCACCTCCTTTAAATCGCAGCATTTCCTTTTCCCATTACAGGGGATGACTGACACTCTAACAATGTGTGTGGGTGTACAGCCTTGTTGTGTCGCTGTGGACAGTTCTAACAGCAGCTTCACTAGTTCTTTTTGCAACAAAAGATAGGGTTTTTCCCCCTGCCTTTTTCTTTCTTTCCCTTAGTTGGCATGCAGGTTGAATTTTCCTTGGACCCCCTGCTTGACTTTTTTTATTCCAGAACTTCTTTAGAATGGTGCAGCTATTCGAACACTAGGAATCGTAACTGATAGACTGTTTGCAGGAGAACTCATGAAAGTTCTCTTTGTTCTCCCTTCTTCAACCAGGTTTACCAGCTCCTCCCTCCTACCAACCAAAAAGGAAAAGGAAATCCACTTTTAATTGTACATTGATGGAAATCACTGTGTAGGAAGGGAGCATTCACTGTAATGCCCGTTTTATACTTCATTACAAGCAAAAAGAGGTACTTGCATCAGAACAGCAATTTTTAATCCTGAGCAAAAGCTCAAGAGAAAAGATGGTTTTCTCCGTAGCACTTCTGTTCAGTTTAAGATTTCTCAGCTAATGAAAGAGTTTGGGTTAAAAAAAAAAAACTTGTTAGTACCTTTTATTTATTTTTAATATATTTATTTTTAACTATATGTATACACACATGAAATAACAAAGGTCAATAGCTTAAAATTATATATACATAACATAAAATTTCCTGTTAAATACACAGCTTTGTATAGATTAAAAGCACAAGATTGAGCCTATAGATAAATCTTTATAAACACTTTAAGTAGCTGTTTATCTGATCGAACTTTTTGACATTGCATCATTTTTTTTGTATCTTCCATGCAAAGAAGTAGGCATGGAATCAAAAAGGTTTGAAATGAAGCAAGTGGAATTGTGGGATCTGGTTGGGAATAACAGGGGAAAAGTTATATTTTAATGTTAATCAGTGATTAATAAGGGAAACTCAATATTCTTTCTGGGAATGAAAAGGAGGAGAAAAAAATTTAAAGATTAAGAAATAGATACCCTCTTGAATGAGAATTATAACCGCAGTTGCCTTTTTATTTTATTTTTCTTACTTACAAGATGTATACTTGTCTTGAGATTATAAACTGCTTTCTTTCTTTTTTGTCTTTTTATTTCTTTATACAAGAAAGAAAGGTAGTAAAATCCTGTATGTGGAAGCCAAGGCACTGGCGTGTGAGGACCATTAGGCTGCAATAACGCCATGTATTTACAGTTTACACACCAGGCCCATTCTCACCACAGCCGTGGGAGCCAAGTAAGAAAACCCATTGCTTATAGGCAAAGTCACTAAGGCTCAGAGAGAAAGTGACTGTCCTTATTAGGCAAGGTCCATAAAGAAAACAGAACTAGTAAGGTACTTTGGGAATAAGGAATTTATATAAAAATCAGATCTCTTACAAATGATGGGGGAGCAATTTAAGTGAAGGCAGCTTGGGAAGGAGAGGGTAGAGTTCAGAGGTACCGTTGATAACCAGGTCCAAAGGAAGCACAGGCCCAGGAGACCAATGAGAGCTTATGGGAAAATTTGAGAAACTATGTTCATCAGATATCTAAAGTTTTCCTATGATCAGGGATCCTGTGGGAATATCTGTGGAAACTGTCCCCTTTGCGGAAAATGTTGCTTCTTTAATATCCCAGCCAAGCATATACTGGTGGGTTTGGGACCATGGCGGGTCGGTGGCATCAGCAGTCAGAAAGACAAGTTGGACACAGCAGAAGAAAAGCAATGACACGCTGGGTCCCACTGGAACTTTTGTATCCATCCCTCACCAGCCTCGCTGACATGGCCTCCACAGTAATGTCGCCTTCTTCACTTCTACCTCCCAAATTCTCATGCAGATTCCTTTCCTGGTCAACTCTAACTCAGAACCATGCAGGGAAAAGGGTTCTGGAAAATGTACTTCCCTCCTTCAGTGAGAATGGTAGTGCCAGGTTGACAACACACACTCTGACATGTTGGTTTCAGGCCGTAAGTTTTTGGCTCTGAGAACAATGCTGTTTCCATCCTATCAGGCTATGTGGCGTTTTTGGTACCAATGAGAGAAAACACAGTGAAGGAGGGGAGGCATCAATCTAAATGTCATGAGCAGTTGCAAGTGATAGAAATCCAACTAAAAGTGGTTTAAGCCAAAATGGGGATTTATTGTCACATAGGAATAGTTGTCAAAAGGAAATTTATTACTTAATTTTAGTATTCAGACTTCAGGGATAACTAGATCCTGAAATTCAAGTGGTATTATCAGGACTCAATTATTTTTAATTTTCCTCCCCTGGCTCTGCACTCCTGTAGATTGGCCTTACTCTTATCAGCTAAGTATGATAATACAGAAAAATGGGAGGAATAAAAACTCTTAGGTCCTTAAAGCATAAATTCCTCCATGGAAGAAACAGTTTTAGGCCACCAGCTTCTATTTCAAATTACTCATATGAGAATGCTTCTTTTTCCTAATATTGTGATAAAAACCTAATTAAATACTGTTGGCCTGGCTCAGGTCAGATGCCCATTGCTGTATCAGTAATTTGAGGCCAAGGGATGGTTGTCCACGCTTTGGATCTGTGTTCCTTTGTGGAGTCAGACTGGGCAAGAGAATACCATCCGAACCTGAGTGGGAGAAAGGTGGCTTTCCTGTGCTTAAGAACGTATAATGGACAATAAATACACATGTGGGGTAAATGACATAATTTCTAGACTCTCCAGCCCAGCCTTAGTCCATTTTCACACCAATTGGTGCTTACCACTGCTGCCTCCGGTGGCTCCCGGGCAAGGGGTGGAGAGAAAACAGCCATTCTCGCCTCCACTCCATTTCTGGTATGTAATTGGTCCGGCACCTGTCAGTCACCAAGATCCCACCCATGGAGGCTCTCCCGGGAGGGGCGGACAGGGTGGAGTGTGCCCGCAGGGGCCAGTGGGTGGACAGAGCTGGGCCTGCCTAGCAAATTCGAGCAAGTGGTGAGCAATAAGAACAGTTCTTTCCTTGATTTACTTAAGTTTCACTGGATTAATAGAGGGATTTATTACCAGGAGTGGAACTCCTTTCCCCCAGGAACTACTACCTGCTATGCTAATTGAAGCTCCTTTTCTCAATGAACTTTATTTACTGCATAAAATATGTGAAGGAAGGGTGGGTTACTCAACTCTAAGACTCTAAACATTGATGAAGCAAAACTATAGTGAAGTGACAACTAATAATTTTTGATTACTTGACATATATGTACTATATGCCAAGTACTATATGTGCCAATACTATTCTGGCCACTAATGGGAACCGAGAAATGTAATTTACAGTCTTTATCTCCCTTAGCAATATTTACATTTACATTGAAGGGAGAAATTTTATACACACAACAATTAGCAAGCAGTGGAAGACAGAATGTAATTAATGGCAACTGTTTGTGATATGTGTCAAAAAGAGTATCAGCCCATTGGGAACAGACTGCATAGAGGATGGCCTCTCAAAGGCTTTGGAGAGTGCTGACGTTAAGGGAAGAAACTCCATTCTAGGGAAATAATATAGATACAGGCATAGAGATAGTACTAAGCATATGATAGGATAATACAACAGATGTTACCTCTTCTTCACTAACAGAATCTTCTTTGTTATGGTTGAGGACAGCCATTGGCCAAAATTAGGAAATATAAATTTGGCTAATTTTCCAACCTTTAGGGAAGGCTCGGGCCAATGACATAAGTGAAATCTGCTAGGGAAGTTTTGGGAAAACTATTGCCTCTTTATTTAAGGTTATAGATTTGTCTGCTGATGAGGTGCAACACACATGATCTTAAAAAATGGCACCTTGGCACACTGAATATTTTAAGCAAAGGAGTTTGAGAAAACAGCAGAAGCAGGAAGAACACCTTGACCTTCTCCCCATCTTTCTCCCCTGAAACAGACTTTCAAACCCTCATGAGAGGCACCTCGTCTATACTCACAAGAAAGGGACATCCTTATCTCTGAGACAAAGGGATGCCAGAAGGATATGAAACAAATGGGCCCTGCTAAGTGTCCCCCAGTTTACTACACCTACTTCATATTCTCTGGCCTCTTATATTTATACATGACTCTGCTCTTATCAAATCTAGTATAAAAGCAGAGGTTCAACTGCTTCTTCAGGACTTCATTTCCTTATGAAGGCTTCCAGGTTACATAAAACTTATATTAAATAAATTTGTACACTTTTCTCCTTAATCTATCTTTGTCAGTTTAATTTTCAGACTCTTAAGAGGGTTGAGGAAAACCTTTTCTTCTCTTACATTGTCAAAGCTTTATCTCCTTTCTGATTTGGATACAGACAGTACCTGAAGGTATAGCAGTCACCTTCAACCATGAGACAACAAACTTGAAAAAGAAAATCAACATGATAAAACATGGTAAGGCAGGACAGAAAAAAAACCAACCTATATCTAGACATTTAGGGTTAAAAGAAGTCTTTATTTGTTTAAGCCACCACTAGTGTTGTCTTTCTTGCATCCAAATCCATTTTTAACCTACATAGATAGGAAATTAACCTGGTGAGGGTTGGAAAAATATGGGAAATATTATTTTGCCATATGAACATTCACATCTATAAAATTCTGTGTGATGAATACACTCAGTCGAAAATGTCTTTTATCTCTTTCTCTGAAAAGTCATCTATTTAAGCTCAGCACATTTATTATTTCATCCATGAACATTTCTCTCATTATGACAGCCAGATTAAATGAGGCCTTTATCATGGCACTCATGAAAGTAAAATACAATTTCTTCAGTTTTTTAAGTTTTAATTTATTTTTATTTTTATTTTGGTATCATTAATCTACAATTACAGAAAGAACGTTATGTTTACTAGGTTCCCCTGTTCACCAAGACCCCCCCACATACCCCTTCACAGTCACTGTACATCTGTGTAGTAAGATGCTGTAAAATCACTACTTGTCTTCTCTGTGTTGCGCAGCCCTCCCCGTGTCCCCCACCCACTATACATGCTAATTGAAATGCCCCCCTTCTTTTTCCCCACTCTTATCCCTCCCTTCCCACCCATCGTCCCCAGTCCCTTTCCCTTTGGTAACTATTAGTCCATTCTTGGGTTCTGTGATTCTGCTGCTGTTTTGTTCCTTCAGTTTTCCTTTGTTCTTATACTCCACATATGAGTGAAATCATTTGGTACTTGTCCTTCTCTGCTTGGCTTATTTCACTGAACATAATACCCTCTAGCTCCATCCATTTTGTTGCGAATGGTAGGATCTGTTTTTTTTCTTATGGCTGAGTAATATTCCATTGTGTATATGTACCACATCTTCTTTATCCATTCATATACTGATGGACACTTCGGTTGCTTTGATTTCTTGGCTATTGCAAACAGTGCAGCGATAAACATAGGGGTGCATCTATCTTTTTCAAACTGGAGTGCTGCATTCTTAGGGTAAATACCTAGAAGTGGAATTCCTGGTTCAAATGGTATTTGTATTTTGAGCATTCTGAGGAACCTCCATACTGCTTTCCACAATGGTTGAACTAGTTTACATTCCCACCAGCAGTGTAGGAGGGTTCCCCTTTCTCCACAACCTCACCAACATTTGTTGTTGTTTGTCTTTTCGATGATGGCAATCCTTACTGGGGTGAGGTGATATCTCATTGTGGTTTTAATTTGGGTTTCTCTGATGACAAGTAATGTGGAGCATCTTTTCATGTGCCTGTTGGCCATCTGGATTTCTTCTTTAGTGAACTGTCTATTCAGCTTCTCTGCCCATTTTTTAATTGGATTATTTGCTTTTTGTTTGTTGAGGTGTGTGAGCTCTTTATATATTTTGGATGTCAATCATTTATCAGATCTGTCATTTATGAATATGTTCTCCCATACTGTAGGATACCTTTTTGTTCTATTGATGGTGTCCTTTGCTGTACAGAAGCTTTTTAGCTTGGTATAGGCCCACTTGTTCATTTTTGCCTTTGTTTTCCTTGCCCGGGGAGATATGTTCATGAATAAGTCACTCATGTTTATGTCCATGAGATTTTTGCCTATGTTTTATTCTAAGAATTTTATTGTTTCATTACTTACTTTCAGGTCTTTGATCCATTTGAAGTTTACTTTTGTGTATGGGGTTAGACAGTGATCCAGTTTCATTCTCTTACATGTAGCTGTCCAGTTTTGCCAGCACCATCTGTTGAAGAAACTGTCATTTCCCCATTGTATGTCCATGGCTCCTTTATCAAATATTAATTGGCCATATATGTTTGGGTTAATTTCTGGAGTCTCTATTCTATTCCACTGGTCTGTGGCTCTGTTCTTGTGCCAGTACCAAATTTTCTTGATTACTGTGGCTTTGTAGTAGAGCTTGAAGTTGGGGAGTGAGATCCCCCCCCACTTTATTCTTCCTTCTCAGGATTGCATTGGCTATTCGGGGTCTTTGACAGTTCCATATGAATTTTTGAACTATTTGTTACAGTTCATTGAAGAATGCTGTTGGTAATTTGAAAGGGATTGCATCGAATCTGTATATTGCTTTGGGCAGGATGGCCATTTTGACAATATTAATTCTTCCTAGCCAGGAGCATGGGATGAGTTTCCATTTGTTAGTGTCCTCTTTAATTTCTCTTAAGAGTGTCTTGTAGTTTTAAGGGTATAGGTCTTTCACTTCCCTGGTTAGGTTTATTCCTAGGTATTTTATTTTTTTTGATGCTATTGTGAATGGAATTGTTTTCCTGATTTCTCTTTCTGTTGGTTCATTGTTAGTGTATAGGAAAGCTACAGATTTCTGTGTGATAATTTTGTATCCTGCAAATTTGCTGAATTCTGATATTAGTTCTAGTAGTTTTGCAGTGGAGTCTTTAGGGTTTTTTATGTACAATATCATGTCATCTGCAAATAGTGACAGTTTGACTTCTTCTTTACCAGTCTGGTTCCTTGTATTTCTTTGTTTTGTCTGATTGCCGTGGCTAGGACCTCCAGTACTATGTTGAATAACAGTGGGGAGAGTGGGCATCCCTGTCTTGTTCCCGATCTCAGAGGAAAAGCTTTCAGCCTCTCACTGTTCAGTATGATGTTTGCTGTGGGTTTATCATATATGGCCTTTATTATGTTGAGGTACTTGCCCTCTATGCCCATTTTGTTGAGAGTTTTCATCATGAATGGATGTTGAATTTTGTCGAATGCTTTTTCAGCGTCTATGGAGATGATCATGTGGTATTTGTCCTTTTTTTTGATGTGGTGGACGATGTTGATGGATTTTCGAATGTTGTACCATCCTTGCATCCCTGGGATGAATCCCAGATGATCATGGTGTATGATCCTCTTGATGTATTTTTGAATTTGGGGTTTTGTTCTTGGGTAGTTTTTTGATTACCGTTTCAATTTCTTTGCTCGTAATTGGTTTGTTTAACTTTTGTGTTTCTTCCTTGGTCAGTCTTGGGAGGTTGTATTTTTCTAGGAAGTTGTCCATTTCTTCTAGGTTTTCCAGCTGGTTGGCATATAGGTTTTCATAGTAGTCTTTAATAATTCTTTGTATTTCTGTGGAGTCTGTTGTGATTATTCCATTCTCATTTCTGATGCTGTTGATTTGTGTTGATTCTCTTTTTCTCTTAATAAGTTTGGCTAGAGGCTTATCTATTTTGTTTATTTTCTCAAAGAACCAGCTCTTGGTTTTGTTGATTTTTGCTATAGTTTTATTCTTCTCAATTTTGTTTATTTCCTCTCTGATCTTTATTATGTCCCTCCTTCTGCTGACTTTAGGCCTCATTCGTTCTTCTTTTTCCACTTTCGATAATTGTGATGTTAGACTATTCATTTGGGATTGTTCTTCCTTCTTCAAGTGTGCCTGGATCGCTATATACTTTCCTCTTAAGACTGCTTTTGCTGCATCCCACAGAAGTTGGGGCTTTGTGTTGTTGTTGTCATTTGTTTCTATATATTCCTTGATTTCTATTTTGATTTGTTCATTGATCCATTGATTATTTAGAAGCATGTTGTTAAGCCTCCATGTGTTTGTGAGCCTTTTTGTTTTCTTTGTAGAATTTATTTCTAGTTTTATACCTTTGTGGTCTCAAAAATTGGTTGGTAGAATTTCAATATTTTGGAATTTACTGAGCCTCTTTTTGTGAGCTAGTATGTGGTCTATTCTGGAGAATGTTCCATGTGCACTTGAGAAGAATGTATATCCTGTTGCTTTTGGTTGTAGAGTTCTATAGATGTCTGTTAGGTCCATCTGTTCTAGTGTGTTGTTCAATGCCTGTGTGCCTTATTTATTTTCTGTCTTGTGGATCTATCCTTTGGGGTGAGTGGTGTGTTGAAGTCTCCTAAGATGAATGCATTGCAGTCTATTTCCCTCTTTAGTTCTGTTAGTATTTGTTTCACAAATGCTGGTGCTCCTGTGTTGGGTGCATATATATTTAGAATGGTTATGTCCTCTTGTTGGTCTGAGCCCTTTATCATTATATAGTGTACTTCTTTATCTCTTGTTACTTTCTTTGTTTTGAAGTCTATTTTGTCTGATATTAGTACTGCAACCCCTGCTTTCTTCTCACTGTTGTTTGCCTGAAATATGTTTTTCCATCCTTTGACTTTTAGTCTGTGCTTGTCTTTGGGTTTGAGGTGAGTTTCTTGTAAGCAGCATATAGATGGGTCTTGCTTTTTTATCCATTCTATTACTCTGTGTCTTTTGATTGGTGCATTCAGTCCATTTACATTTAGGGTGATTATTGAAAGATATGTACTTATTGCCATTGCAGGCTTTAGATTTGTGGTTACCAAAGGTTCAAGGTTAGCTTGTTTATTACCTTACTGCCTAACCTCACTCGCTTATTGAGCTGTTATAAACAGTCTGATTATTTCTTTCCCTTCTTATTCCTCCTCCTCCATTCTTCATATGTTGGGTGTTTTGTTCTGTGCTCTTTTTAGGAGTGCTCCCATCTAGAGCAGTCCCTTTAAGATACCCTGTAGAGGTGGTTTGTGGGAGGCAATTCCCTCAACTTTTGCTTGTGTGGGAATTGTTTAATCCCTCCTTCATTTTTAAATGATAATCGTGCTGGATACAGTATCCTTGGTTCAAGGCCCTTCTGTTTCATTGCATTAAATATATCATGCCATTCTCTTCTGGCCTGTAAGGTTTCTGTTGAGAAGTCTGATGATAGCCTGATGGGTTTTCCTTTGTAGGTGACCTTTTTACTCTCTCTGGCTGCCTTTAATACTCTGTCCCTGTCCTTGATCTTTGCCATTTTAATTTAATGTGTCTTGTTGTTGACCTCTTTGGATCCCATCTCTTGGGAGTTCTGTGTGCCTCTGTAGTCTGAGCAACTATTTCCTCCCCCAGTTTGGGGAAGTTATCAGCAATTATTTCTTCAAAGACACTTTCTATCCCTTTTTCTCTCTCTTCTTCCTCTGGTACCCCTATAATGCAGATATTGTTCCTTTTGGATTGGTCACATAGTTCTCATAACATTGTTTCATTCCTAGAGATCCTTTTATCTCTCTCTGCATCAGCTTCTATGTGTTCCTGTTCTCTGGTTTCTGTTCCATCAGTGGCCTCCTGCATCTTATCCATTCTGCTCATAAATCCTTCCAGAGTTTGTTTCACTTCTGTACTCTCCCTCTGGACTTCATCCCATAGCTCTTGCATGATTCTCTGCAGCTCTGTCAGCATGTTTATGATTTTTATTTTGAATTATTTTTCAGGGAGACTGGTTAGGTCTGCCTCCGCAGATCCTTTCTCAGGTGTAACTATCTTTGTCTGGGTATTTTTGCCTTTTCATGGTGATATTGCATTGGCTGTAGGCAGGTTGTGGGTGTGTCAGCTGGGAGAAGAAAGTCCTTTCCTGCTTGCTGGATGCCTTGCCCTTCTCTGCTGCCTGTGATGGCTACCTGCACTCCTGGAGCAGCCACCAGGTTAATCTCCTAAGCTGCTGTGGGCGGGGTGTCCTTCAGAGCAGTGCAGAGCCCTGCGGGGAGTGGCAGGCATGCCAGGTGCACTCCTCTGTGCTAGTGGTGACCCTGCTGGGCAGCTGTGTGCCAGCAGCGGCCTTTGGGTCTGGCCTGGGCGGCTCTGCGTTGGGCTGAGATTCCGGTCAGCTCCTGGGAGCACGCCTGCTCCCTCTGGCTTTGCTGCTGGTGCGCACTGGGCTTTTCCGCGCAGGCTTCTATTGGGCTCTTGCTTCGCTGCCACCGGTGCATGCGACCCCCGCCCGGGCTGTTCGTTTGTGCCGCTGTGGGCTAGCCCTGCAGCACACGGATCTTCTCTCGGTTCCTTCTAGCGCTTCCTCTCCTGGCGTGCGCTCCCACTCTCCTGCTACTGGGCCCATGTGTTGGGATCCATGCCAGTTGGAGGAATGACTGGCAGGCTACCTAGTCCTGTGAGGGGCTTCAGAGCTGCACTGCCTCCGTTTAGGGCACCTAAGTTTCTCCAGTATTCCTAGCTGCCGGGACAACTTCGTCCAGCTATGGGGTCCGTGTCTCTTTAAGACTTGCATAAAGAACTCGCTTTTCTTTTGTCTCAGGGGCGCTGGTTGCAGGGACCTGCCCACAGTTTTTGCTTTTCCGTTTCTGTAATATCCAGCACCCCGTGCACCTTGTATCTGCGTTCCGGGTGTGGATTTCTAGAGCTGGTTGTTTAGCAGCCCTGGGCTTTCACTCCCTCCCTGTTCCGACTCCTTTCTTCCAGCCGGGTTTTGGGGTGGGGGAGCATTAGGGTCCTGCTCGGCCGTGGCTGGTATCTTACCCCCTTCGTGTGATGTTGAATTCTCACAGATGTAGATGTATCCTGGCTGTTGTACTGCGTCCACTGGTGTCTCTTTTAGTAATAGTTGTATTTTTTGTATTTTCATAAATATATATGTTTTGGGGAGGAGATTTCCTCTGAACTACTCATGCCGCCATCTTCCTGTGATCCCTCTATAATTTCTTCAGTTTTTAAGATTTTTGTCAACTGGCACAGTGTTTCAAGTCATTAAAAGACACTGAATATCCTTTGTAAACTCATGAGGATATATGTCCTATTCCAGTTATTGTTCTTTGTGAAAATTTTGTGTAATGAGTATGTTAATATTTTAACCCAGAGCATTAATAACATTTTCTTTTTGGTCTTAGCTTGTTTCCTATAGAATTTGTTCTTCTTGAGCAATAATCAAATTCTGACATCATACCTCACTAAAATTGTACCCATTTTATACATACATATGGGGTGAATTTCAAGGACATAATCAAGGTTCCCTCATTTTAATTCTTAGTGAACAGCTTTAACCCAAAGACACTTAAGAAAATGCAAGGCATCTCTAAGCCACTTTGTTCTTTTTGTCCCTTTCCACTTAGAGAGCAAATGGGAGACAGAAAGCTGTAAAAGGGAAACAGTAAAGGTTTGCTGGTTCATTCTGTCTCCTTCAGTTCTGTCTAAGTTGTTGTGGAGGAAGGTTTAGTTAGGATAGGGAACTGGTTCAGGGCATTTTTCAATGTTGGACTATCAGCCAGGAGGAAAGGTGCCATTTCTCATGGAGCCATAAGGTAAAATATGTCTGTCTTGTGACGCTTCAGTGTGATATGAAAAGTGACATATCTCAGATTTATACCAGAGAAGTATCTTCCCTGTGATTAGGACTGTACCTATCCCCTCCCCAGACTTAAAGACTTAAAAGACCTTTTGTTCATAGTATGGAAGATAAATTTGGGAGATAATGTGCTCAGTCCCCCAAATTAGTCTTCAAATTCTTTTCTAAAACATTCTTTCCCATATCTTAGATGGTCTACAGAAAACAGAAATACATGTGCATGCATTTTTTTATATAACTTCCAACTTTATGATCTGAACAAACAACAGTTCATAGTTATAAGCAATATTTCCATAATATTCTTGAAGCAAAGATGTTCATTTTAATGTGTTAAAGGATGAAGTTTCTGAAACGCAAAAGTTTCTCCAAAGCCCTCACAATACTAATACTGTAGAAAGCAGAACTTAGGATCAACAATAACATAATTCCATTTTTATTTCCTAATTAAAAATTGTTTTAATCTAAGTTTTTATTATATTGTGCATTCTCATTTATAGATCATTCTAGAGAGAAACTACTCCTGAGAAATTGATCTTTGAGTCATTTACTCTCATCATAAACACTTAGAAATGTGCTGGGATTATCAAGGGTTACCTGTAAACTTTGAGTGGAGATGGGTGGCCAGGATCTCGAAATCAGTTGGGAAAGGTAAAGAAGTATAATGACCCCTTTGAGGGAAAAAGAGTGGATTAAATAACATAGAAATTTGTTTCAGTGTGAGTTTGTGCTTGCTATGATAATTCTACAACCATGAGAGTTTTGTTGTCTTTTTAATTAGAATTTTTTAAAAACTGTGGCAAAATACCTGTAATATATAATCCACCATCTTAGCTATTTTTAGGTGTATAGTTCAGAGTATGTTCACATCATCGTGCTACCATCCACATTATTCTTTTCATCTTGCAAAACTGAAACTCTACCCTATATTAAGCAACAACTTTCCATTACTCCCTCCCCCAGCCCTTGGCAACTTTCTGTCCCTATGAACTTGAGTACTCTAATTACCTCATACAAGTGCATTCATACAGTGTTTGTCCTTTTGTAGTTGGCTTATTTCGCTTAGCATGATGTCCTCAAGGTTCAACCATGTTGCAGCATGTGTTAGAATTTCCTTCCTTTTTAAGGCTGAATATATTCCATTGCATGTGCATACCACATTTTTTTCAGTCATCAGTCTTTCATTTATTTTTTTCCAAGTTTATTGAAATTTAATTGATATGTAACACTGTGTAAAATTTAAGGTGTGTAATATGATTTGTTATACTTATATTCTGTGAAATGGTTATTTACCAGATTAGGGTTATTTAACACCTCCATCACCTCACAAATACCATTTACTTTTTTGTGGAGAGAAAATCTACACTTCTAACAACTTTCAATTATATAACACAGTTGTATTGTGTATAATCACCATGCTGTGCATTAGACCTCCAGAACTATTCATTTTATAACTATAAGTTACTATTCTTGGACCATCATCTCCTCATTTCCTCTAACCCCTAGCCTATGAGTTTGGCTTTTTTAGACTCCAGATATAAATGATATCAGACAGTATCTGTCTTTCCTGTCTGACTTATTTCATTTAGCATAATGCCCTCAAGGTCCACCTGTTACTGGGCAGCTCATCTGGGGGTTTCTCCCTGTACACTAAATGAAACCTCAACCTGGATTGGGAGGGGCTTTTGCTCTGAGGGAGAATCTTTTCTCCATCAGATCTGATGAGTGTAGGTAAGGAAGGAATTCACTGAAGCAAGAGTGGTCGTGCAGAGCAAGGAGAAAAAGAGGGAGGAAAGGAAAGTCCATTGAACCTCAGCTCAGCATAGGACAAATTTCTTGCTACCTTCTAAAGCCAGGGTCCGCTGGCATCCAGTGTCTGCTTGAATCTGTATAGCATGTGAACTAGGATTTGGGGGAGCCATGGATTAGGTTATGAGAGTGTCCCAAAGGCAGAGAAAGATTTCCAAGCAGGATACTAAAGAGCGTGATTGTACAGTGTAGTCCTGTCCCTGTCACCCAGGTGATGGGAACTTGCCAGCCCACATCAGAGATCTTGGTAGCCCTTCCCTCCTTCTCTGAAGTAGGACAGAGAGAGTGAAGACTTGTGCTTACATCCAGAAAATTGAATGAGATAGTGAAGTAACCCAGATGCTTACCACTGGGAAAAGCATTATTATCCACCCAAGAGGCTTGGAAGAGTGCAGACAAAATATGATATGTTGAGCAGTGAGAAGTCTTTATTTAAGGCAAAGTACACACTCAAAGAATGGGGAGTGTGGGCAGCCTCAGAGAGGAAGCACGCTTAAAGGCTTTGGGTTCTGTCTTTTAAGGATATCAAGAATGGGGCAAAGGGCTAGGGAGCATAGGTTTAAAACATGTGGTCTCATGATGTCTATCTCGTGGGAGACATTATGTTATCATCCATAGTCCTCTAAATATTCTTTCAGCTAAACTTAACACAAGGAATTCACTGATTCAGTTCTTCTCCAAGATAGTGGTTACCCTTAAGCACTGGGAACATACCATTCAGCACTACTTGCTCTGCCTTAAGATAGGGCCAATTTTTGGCTAATCACCATACACTATGTTAGGAATCTTAACTCCTAACTCCCTGGTTTTTAAAATGAAATCTTAGCCTTAAGATGGAGTCCCTCCTGTTCTCACTATACTAATCCTATCTTAACATTTTTTATTAGAGGCAGGAAAAATTAATCATGATGCTTGTTCCATGTCTCTGCTCTACCTCACATCCATGTTTTCACAAATGGCAGAATTTCTTTCTTTCTCGGAGCTGAAAAATACTCCACTATATGTATTTATACCACATTTTCTTTACCCATTCTTTTGTAGATAAACATTTTGTTTCCATGTTTTGGCTATTGTGAATAATGCTGTTAGACCTGAAACTGCAGATATCTCTGAGATGTTGATTTCATTTCCTTTGGATAGATAACTAGAAGGCAGATTGATAGATTGTCAAAGACATAGGCAGCGTGGAAAAAGATTGATTTTAACTTTAGATGAGATGGGGACCCAATGCAAAGTTTTGAGCAAAGGAATGACATCATCTGCCTAAAGTATTTACAGGATCACTTGGTTCTTGAGGAGAGAAGGGGGAACATGGAAGCTGGAAACTGTTCCAGCAAATCAGGCAAGAGATGGAGAAGGTTTGGACAAAGGTGGAAGCAATAGATATATTGAGAAATGGTCAGAGTCTGGATCTATCCCGAAAAGAGAGGCACGTAACTTGCTGATATTAAAAGGCCTTGAGTTTTATTTTGCATCACCGGCTGATCCTTCTCAGTCTCCTTTGGCCTATATTCTTTTCAATCTCTAAATGTTCCCATGCTCAAGCTTCACTCTTAGTCCTTATTCTAGTTTCTATGTCCCCATTCTATGTGATTACATTTTGTTCAACAGTTTTAAATGACATCTACTTGCTAGTTACTACCCCACCAACCTAGTCCTTGATGATTCCAGACTCATATTTGCCCAACTGATATCCACTCCATGACTATCTAATAAAAATGTCAAACCTAAACATATCCAAAACAGAATTCTTAGTTCTCATCCTGTGTCCTCAATCTTAGTCCTCCAATCTTTTCCATTAATTACTCAATATAGAAATCTGAGTTTGATATAATCTTTATACCTCCTTTACCTCACACGATCACATTTTGTACACAAGTATGGCCTTGGGATTATACCTTCAAAATATGAATATCATGGATCTGTCTTCTTCTCATCTCCATCCCCACTTTTGACTAAGGTAACATTTTCTCTCACCTGACCTTCACTAGTCCACAGCTTGTCTTCCTGATTCTGTTCTTGCTTACTCAGTCCACTCTTCACACAACATTCTGTAGGAAATTCTGTTGTTTCCTTACTTTAAATCCTTCAATGAGCTTCTTTCTTACAACATAGTCTTAAGGTCCTATGTGATTCGCCCACATCTTTAATCTTATCTTCAAGCTTACTATGCTCCAGAAACACTGGTTTTCTTTCTAATAGCACAATAAGCTTATTGCTGCCTCCAGGCCTTTGCATTTACCATTCTTTCTGCATGAA
This sequence comes from Manis javanica, assembly GCF_040802235.1. Classification (NCBI taxonomy): domain Eukaryota; kingdom Metazoa; phylum Chordata; class Mammalia; order Pholidota; family Manidae; genus Manis; species Manis javanica. Next base: position 156,078,294 of record NC_133158.1, read on the forward strand.
AAGCTCTTGTCCCATATCCAAGAATGGCTGGACTCCTTCTCTTAGAAAGAATTTAATTCAAACACTACTTCCTCTCAGAAGCCTACCTGACAACCATATTTTAATTACATCCCCTTGAGCCCCAAGTACTTGCTATTCTATTACTTCTCAATATCATTTACCACTAACTGAAATTATATATATTATTTGTTTAGTGTTTGTCTTTTCCCACTAGAATGGAAGCTATATAAGAAGAGGTTATTGTTTGTGTTTGCTGCAGGGCCTCTGTGCCTAAAACTGCTACATATATAAAAAGCTCACAATATTTACTACAAGAATGAAGGAACAAATATTATTCAACTTATATATTATAAGAAAGATTATGACACATGAACTACAATTTTAAAAGCAAGAGTCAAGTAGAAGAAAGAACTTGGAAGATCATTTAGCTTAGATGAACTTTAAGCTCCATCAGTCTGTAATACCCCTTTCTGGTTGAAAAATCAGATATATTGTCTGATTTGCACCAAAAAATTCTCTGGGTCAGAATTGTTTTTCAAAACAATCACTATTTTCTGGCCACTTGTGTGGCCAAAGAAACTTCAAAGCTGAAACTTATCAGCTTTGTCTCAGCTTGTGGGATACCATAGGCCCTGTGGAAGCTGGAGGCCAGGGAATGAATCACAGAAACCATGTAACTTTGCAGAACCCAATGTTTCCTTTATTAAAACACTACAGAGAACAGTGTGGTAGGAGACAAATGGTCCCTGATGTCTCTGACTCTTGTCCACAGCTCAAAACAATCATATTAAATATATTTCCTGAACTCCTCTCTTGAGTTCTCTGTATCTTCAAACAGGTATAGAGGCAATTTGAATATCAAAGAGCAATATAAAATTTATGCTCAATGGCTATCATTAAGTGAGTATTTTGCTTCCCATCTCCTTTTGTTTGATCACTGGGGAATATTGAAAGTATATGGGGATACCAAGGCAGCTGAAAAGTTTTGGGAGGTTGAACATGTCCCATTTTAAGATTCTTGGGTTTAGTTTCTATTTTCAATATGTATTTGGTCTCATGTCAATCTGTGTAGTTCAACAGGACCTAGTGTCTTTTTCTATATTAATTGCTAAAAGTCAGTTTTTACTGTGAGATTTTTCTGTCATTGTCATTTCATTTGCTGTTTTGTTTTGTTTTTAAAAGAGTGGAGAGAACATGCTTTTGACAAAATAAAAACAAATTACATTTTTAGTGCTTGATATGACATTCTAGTTAAGAGTATGTTCAAGCACTTTTAGAAGTATTTTAATGTGAAAACATTTTACAAACTGTAAATTCAGATTAGTTATTACTAAGTGAACTGCACAATTTATCAAAGGCTCTAATTAAATAAACTATTTGACATCTCTTAATCTCTCCAGATGCTGACTGTCAACTGAGGAAAAATCTGCAACTAGATCTTTTTTTACTGTTTGCTTCTCATTTGTTGCAAAGAACAACCAACCACAAACTCTTTTGAAAAAATATGGCAACTGTTCAGCCCTTTAGTTTCTGTGGCAGTTTTTGTCTGATCAAGGAAAAATTGGCGTATGTTTTCTGGTGGACAGCAGTAAGAATCCATGTCTCACTGGCTTCTAGTCATTTGCTCTTCTGCTGGCATCTGCAGCTATAGCTGTTTCCATGATATGCTCCTCCTGCCTTCTACTAAAGATTACTGGGTTTCAACAGATCTTACAAGGCTCACTTCTTTCTTTTGAATAGCTTTTTTTTTTCTTTGTGTATCATGATCTATTTAACATTCACCCTAGTATAGAGAAACAGTTATAACATTGCCACATTTGCATTTCTTAACATTATATAATTTATTTATTTATGTTCTTGGGAATATAAAGATACTTATACAGCTAACTCTCAGATATCTTATAGAAGTATACTTACAAATAAAAGTACATATTTATATTCTAGGTATTTGTGCGTTGTTAAGCATGTTGAAACACTTCAATGTTTTAAAAGTTTAGAATACAAAATTTAAATGTTTTTTAAAGGTTTAAAAGTTTCAAATACTTTTAAAGTGTGAGAAACTGGATATTATCTATGAAAGAAAGCAACCAATGTTAGAAACCAAGATGAAAACACTATGCGAGAGCTGTGATAATAATCATGGAGACCAGATGCAGGACGGGAGGAAGAAGTTTGAGTTAAATTACCCTGTGATTGAAAAATGTAAAAAGTATTCTCCTATGATTGAAAAGGGGTCCATATAGAATTTTAAAAAGTCTAATAGCACCACATTGCTCCTTAAATTTTCTGTCTTTTTTACTTTTCCATAAATAAGGAAAGGAAATGTATGTACATGGATAGTCAAGTGAATCAGTTTGGTCCTTTGATCATTTATAAGTAGGAAATTGTCAGGCTTTCCTGTCCAAATATAGTCTAAGGTCGTATGAACCTGCCTACAGCTTCCCAAAGTGATCCTCAGGCTGTGCACGCACTGGCCCGTTTTAGTTATACGATTACTCTCCCCCTCATTTTACACAGAATTAAGTAATTCTGGGCAATATTAAAGTTTTTTTACTTGGCTAAACTCAAAACATAAAACAAATCCAATTAGGTTTAGATGATAAGTGAACCAGTCAATTTATAAGGTTTACCTGTGTGCTTGAAATAATGGTTTGTTCAGTTAACAACTCTGTTCATTAGATGCTGTAACGCTATCAGTTTATTTTTTAAGGCTAATAGTTTCTCCACTTAACCTTACACTGTTTTTACTTTGAATATCTCCTTGCTCAAAAGTAATCACTGTCTGTATTCAGTGTTTATCATTCCAAAGCTTATTTTCAAACATTTATTATAAATGCTTCTATGCAGGAAGAACGCTTGGCTGGATTGCTGTCCATACAGCCTCAGAGCCACTCGTCCAGAGCTCCAAAGGTCTGTATTTGAGGCGAGACCAGGAATGACATTCCAGAGCTCCTTTTCCCACTTGGGTCTGCGTCAGTTTGCCTGTGAGTGGCACTTGAGTGATATTTGGAAAGTAGAAGAAAGGGGTGGATAAGATGCTCTGGAGGTATTTTCAGGAAGGCAGTGGGTAGACTGCAAACCAGAAGATCACAACAGCTTTCTAGCAAGTTCTACCGGCCTTAGTTCTATTGGCAATTGAGATGTCAAGTAATGGTTTCTTGAGGAGTGGTGTTTGCCTGCTGGGATAGTCACTTCTTTGGTTCCTGATACTTTCAATGCTTCCTGAATAATCTCTTGGAAATTACCAGCTCTGTTGTTACAACTGAGATTGTCACTAATGAATTTCCTTATTATACTCCCCACCCCTTCAAATTGTTTTGCATCAGAATCCTTAATACTGGGAATAAAATGTGTTTTCTGATTTCCTGATCAAGTTCTACCTGACAGAAATAGGATTGTTTTATATGATTTTAAACTTCACACAAATGGTAGTAACCTACCATACCTACATTCCTCAACTTTCTTTTTCACTCATTTGTATTTTCAAAATTAATCCATGGTAGTATATATAGTTTTAGAATGCAAGTTAATACACTTAGATTTATAATATGCTAATGTTTTATTACTATAATTTATTTATCCATTTTCCAATTAAGGTATATTTAGTGGGTTGCTAAAGTTTTGCTATTACCAATAATGCTAGAAAAAAACCTTTTATTTGTCTTTTATACATAAAAAGTATACTTTTTAAGGATCTATACTAGGAGTAACACTGATGCCACCAATGGTATGACAGTTTCCTACATTCTACATCCTCATTAAAGCATGGTAATGGCAAACTTTAAAGGTTTGTTATTATTACGAATATTTAATAGTATCACATTATTTTAATTTGAATTTTTAAAATTCCTAGTGAATAAAAACACAAATTCAGCTATTTCAATATTACATAAAATTACAAATTTTACTTTAATGTATATTTTTACTTAAAACACTATTTTATGAGAAGAGCTAATAAAGGCACTAAAATAAGCAAGTTACTGAATAATACTCCATATAGGCCAGGAAATAGGGATCGTTTATTTAGGGATGGTTTCCAATTATTAGACTATGAGTGTCTTGACACCTGGGTTCATGTTTTTATTTGTAAGTCTTTTGAATCAAATTCCCAGGTAAAGACACTCCTATTCCTCTTTCTCTCTAAAACCAGCCACACATTGCAAGGACCAAAATAATCATAAACTCCATCACCAGTTGAGTTAGAAAACAGCCACAAAACCCAATGACAATGATTAAAATTTGAAATTTGGATCATTTTGTAGGAGAATGACAAATAAGAAATACACCTTTATAAGTCTAGTACAAAAAGAAGTTTGCCAAAGTTAAAAGTCCTGATCAGTGTCCTATACTTGGTGCAACAAGATTGGGATGAGATGGCCGGGAAGAGCATCTCTGGAGTCCAGGATACATCACATGGTGGAGATGAAGTAGTGGCAGGAGAGACGTGTCATCTCTTGAAGATGAAAGTAGTTCACTTCTTAGGGTGGGTAACAGAGGGCAGCAGTTAAAGCTGCTGACCTCAGGCAGCTAAAATGAGTAAGTAAATGCTAAGCCATCAACAAATATGAGTGACATTGGATATTTGCTGCGATCCTCACAAATATTCCGCTCTTTCTGAAGGGCAACTAAGAAAAGTAAAGACATCTTTTTAAGGTAAAATCCCCCAAAATTAGGCACAAAGTTTCTGAGACAATATCCTGGATGGATTTTCCTGATTCACTTGCTCAATCACATCTTCATTGCTCTTTGTCTTTTCTTATACAATAAGCTGATTCAGATAGAACTGGCCACTCAAAGATAGGTAGTAACTGGGAGAAAGCAATCATGGAGTTAAGCAACAATGAACAAAAAGTAAGAGGAAAAAAAAAAGGAAGAGGGAGAAAGGAAATATATAGATATATAGATAGGAGGGGAAAAGTCTACATCAAAATTATTATTCCAGTCAGCAAACAAGGCTATTCTTCATGATCTCAAAGAACTTACTGAAAACATGATTTATCTTTTTTTCAAAAAGAGGTCAAAGAAGATATAGACACTAGAATAAAGAGGTGAAAGTAACTGTTAAACTCAACTTACCTATATAATTAAAATACAACTTGCTGGAAACATAGTCAGGGACATGGAGGACAGACAAGTAAGTTGAGCAAAAAACAAGTACAAATTGCATAAAAGTTTAAGGAGATTTGGAAAAATATAAGTATGAAGGAATACCCAAGATGGCATTATATCTGAGAAAGAATAAAGGCAAAAGCATACATTTTCAAATATGCAAGAACTCATAGCATGGTGATAATACCATCCAGATGATGAAATTTGGCCAACCAAATAGATGGCTGGAGAAAACAAGGAAAAATATTTGGAAATGCACATTAAGTCCACTTATACACAGAAATAAGGTTAAATTTTATAGTATGAACTATAACTACTGTCAAACAAGAGAGCATGGCCAGAAATAGAGAGAAAAATGAGAGAGTTAGTCTAACTTCAGATCTTACAGAGCATGTTAATCCAGGGTGAGCATTATTTTACACTAAGAGTTAAAAGGATTATTAGACTGGGAGATGTGGGAGAAAAAGAACAGTCAAGAATGACTTCAAGTGTTTTTGGCCTGAACAATTTTGAATGATACATCATTTTCTGAAATGAGAAAGCCTAGAGAACCCAGTTTAGGTTGAAGGATATAAAAATGTTTGGAGTGTGTTACATACTGAATATTTGTGTCTCCCCCAGATTCATCTGTTGAGGCCTTAACTCCCAATGTGATGGTATTTGGACATAGGGCCTTTGGGCCAGAATTCCAGTTAGAGGAGGCATGAGGATGGGGCCCTCATGATGGGATTTGTGCCCCTATTGAAAGGGACACCAGAACTTACTCACACACATGTGAGCTCTCTTCCTCTGTCAATATCAATCTTTCTCTTTATCAGGTCACTTACAGGAGAACACAGCAAGAACATGCAAGCCGAGAAGAGAGCTCTTGCCAGGAAAAAAACTGGCCAGCACTTTGATCTTAGACTTTCCACTCTCCAGAACTATGAAAAGAAAAAATTCTGTTGTTTAAATCATGCAGTCTATGGCATTTTGTTATGGCAGACCAAGCAGACTAAGACAGTGCATGCTAATTTTGATATGTCTTCTATACATCAAGTAGGGAGTTGAATATATAATTCAGGACTTCAAGGAAAAGATGGGTCCAGAGATAAGAACTTGGAAGTTATCATCTGCAGATGGCATTTAAAGCCAAACTGAAGGTGTATTGCTTATGTCGACTACGTGTTCTTAGGGCGTTGACTCTTTGTAGGGAAATGAATGGGATTGGTAAATTGGAGTCTAATTTATTTAAAAAATTCACACCAAGTTCTGCCTGCTCTTTTATCAGTTTACTTAGTTTTATATATAATGACTCATTTTATGCTTTCTACCCATTTCTAGATATAATTGTTCCAGAAGATACTGCTGTTACTTCTCTTCTTTAATTTAGTGAGTCAAATCTTAAAAGCCAAAACCCTGTAATTATTGGGCACAGTCCTGCTTATCAGAATACTGGACTAGCTAAATCCATATTTCACACTATTTGTTATATGACAAAAAGTTACTATGAAGTCAAATATGTACTTAGGCATATACTCACAATGATGAAACAACACAGTCTTTATGAAACTGATTAGGTTTATACTTATTGTCCTTTTAAATTATTAATTATTTAATAACTATTCATTATTAAAAGCACTCCCTTCCACTCTCTAAACTGTTGGTGGTTTGGGCAATAAATGTTATGGCCAGCTTAACAATAGTAGATATTTCTTCTCCACAACTCATTTGTGCCAGCTAAATGGAAACTCTGTTGGTCTATGATTATATTTCACACAGTTGAGTAATATAAAGCCATTTTTTCATTTTTCAAGGAAATATTCTTAAGAACTCTGGATGTTAATTAAAATTAATTATGTATTGGTAAGAACAAATATAAAACAGCATAAAAGTCTTATTGTACTAAGTAACAGGCAGATTTTTAAATTAAATGACAACAAAATCCCTGTAAAAACATAAAATGCAAGCTAACAATGATTTAACATGAAAGATGATGTTGTTCTGCAGAAACTAAATCTCTCAGAATATGACTATAGTACTTATGCAAATTTTTTGAGTTCTCACAGAAATTTTCTCTTGAAATAACTGTAGCATTATTAATCAAAGAGCACACCATGGTATCAGTTGGCCTTAAGAAAACATCACATTATTTTTAATATGCTCTTGTTCTTCTCTCACTATTGATAAGTTGGTTCCTTTTTTATGATAATGCAAATGTTGGTACTAAAATAATTTAATGAGACTTGATTATACAGTGGTTCTTTAAATGTCCAGAATATATCTGTATCATTTTTTTTTCATAATTTTATCCAGATGAAAACACAAAATTTGAGAAGTACTGCCAGGCTCCAAGAAGGAATCTATGAAACTATAAAACTCCACAAATTTCTATTTGTAAAATATTGCTGAAAGATTTAAATCTGAGAATTTATTCAGTATGTACAAATATCAATAAACACAAAAGCTTTTACTAAGAACAAAAACATGAAAAGTATAGCAGATGAGAAATACATGTTTTTTGAGGAGTTTGGGGAAAAAGGTTCTTACCCTTTCACCCCTCTCTTGGGATTTTGAGTACATCACTATTTGAAAGCAATTTAAAAATGTGTGTTGAAAACATAAAACTGAGCATAGCCTTTGACTAAACTGCTTCTACTTTTAGAAATGTATTTTAGGAACATACATAAGAAAATCCACATGGATACATTAATTAGTGTAGTATTTGGCACATAGTATATACTTGCCAGATATTTAACACACACACATACACACACACACTCTGAATGCACTTGTCTCAGTCAATGTGCTAGGCACTGTGTAATTAATGACAAGTCCCTGCCCTCAGGAAGTTACAGTTTAGTGGTAGAGAAATATTAAAAACAGGCAAGCATGTGGCAACTATGGCAAGTGCTATGTGAGAGAGAGATGAGCACCTTTAGCAGAGGTAGTTAGCACAGAGAGATTACAGATGGCTTCTCTCAGGAGGGACCTTTTCAGCTGAAAGCCGCATGATGAACCAGACGAGAGAAGAAAGGTTTCAAGCAGAGAAGTAGCATGTGCAGTAGTCCTGAAGTAGGAAGAGGAAGGATGAATACCAGGAGCTGACAAGACGCCACTGCGGCTAGAATGCAAAGAGAACAGGGAATGTGGTCAATGAAGCAGTAGGGCGTAAGAAGGCAAGAGTTCTCTCTTTTCTTAGAGTTTTGTTCTTTCTCTCAAATCAGAATTAACATTTCCTTTCAAAGCTTTAAAGAGTTTTAAATATAGGCAGAATTGTTTTTGGAAAAGATTACTTCAACCATGTGGGGGAGAATAGATTGCTGAGTATTTGTTAAATGAATGAAATTAGTTTTGTGATTTTGTTCTTTGCAGTATTGTTAATCATTATGAAAAGTGGAAAACAACTTAAATGTACAATGATAAGGGCTTATTTAAATGAACTCTAGTACATTCATATAATGAAATATTTTGAAGTAGTCCAAAATGGTACTGCATTGTATTGTATGTAAAGTATATTTATTGGCATGAAGAATTGTCCTCAATATAGTAAATGAAGAAATCATATAACAATAAAGTATCTTTTTCTTACCTCAGACTGGCATGGTTCTCATGACAAAATGTAACCGCTTACATAAAGTATTGGTCAAATTCAGGTCTAAAGAAGAAGAAAGAATAAACTCAGCAGTTATCAAGCTAATTTATACCTTATTTTTAAGGGAACATGAAACAATAGTCTATACAGCCCTGATGTACTATCTGAGCCACTTAGGAAGTTTTATTTTCTTTGCTTCATAGAAAAATAAAGATGCACAGAAAATTAAGGATCATCAATACAAGAAATCATTTGACTGAATAAATAAATGTGCAATTTTGTTCTAAAATAGATACTTTCTTCCATAAAACTGTCTTAGCTCCCTCAGAAACAAGGGAAAGGAAAATACAAAATGACTTCAGAATAAATAAATACTGGAAAATTTTCAAAACAGAACGAGGCTTTGCTTTGAACTATCTGATCTCCTTAGATTGCAAATTGTGCAGGAACAGGGAACAGCTTCTCGCTTGAGTTTTCTTCCAATCAGAAGCAAAATATAACATGAGCTTTTCTCATGGATTTCAACATACCTGATCATATATCTGGTAGCAATATAGAAGAAAAGGTATATGAAACATTCATAAAGAAATTATGTACATAGTATGCTAAGCTCAATTTTCATTTTATACAAAAATTTTGAAAGAATAAAACAGAATTATTTTGACATAATAACTCACATTCATCATGTAAAAATGCAACATACACCAATGTCTGAATTGCTCTTGGATGCCATTTTGTTTATATGTTTTAAATGTAGTGAAGTTTTCAATACATTTTTTCCAAAAGAGGGTTGTTTTCCATTATATCATCTTTTCTGTCTTTATGTTTCATAGTGTTTCAAAGAGTCAAAAGATGTCATTACTGATATAACATACTCTCTTTAAGCAAAGAAAAACTTTGATACAATCACCAGCTTTGAGTTTAAGATTTTATTCAGTAATAATATCAAAAGTTAGGCAATACTCTGTAGCATAGATCATTAAGAGCTTAGTCTTTGGAGTAAAGTAGACCTGAGTTTGAATCACAACTTCATCAACTTATAAGCAGTGTGATTTGGAGAATTTACTTATCTTCTCCAAATGTATTTCAAGTCTTTTCATGGCCCTGTTTAAAACCCTTCTATTGCTTCTTATTCACCTGAGCACGAAATTAAAGCCATTTAGATTACTCATGTGTTTCACATGATCTGGTGGTCCCTGATCACCTCTGTGACATTTTCCTTCTCATTTCTACCTATGGAGTTGTTGCTCAGGACACCAGCTCATGTCCATCCACTTTCCCTCTTTTCCAGTGACTATCCACTCCATCCATATATAATCACACTTTGGTTCCTAAATCTTTATTTAGTTTCCTAGTAACATAAATACAGCATCAGATGGATACAGATCCTGAAAACACACTTTGAAAAAAAAAAAAGAATTCTAGACTGGGATATTCCCAACAGCATATTGCAAACCAGAAGGTGTGTGTCTTCAATGTAGGTAGGTTACAGGGAAGGCAGTACAGGATGGAGAAGACAAGTATAATATCTTACTATGCTGCTGGACAGTAGTGATTGCAATGGGGTGTGTGGGGGGGACTTGATAATATGGGCGAATGTTGAAACCACAATGTTGCTCATGTGAAACCTTCATAAGATGGTATATCAATGATACCTTAATTAAAAATATATATATATAAAGGAGTGTGGCTTCAATGCTCCTTATCATTTACTCTCAATCCTCAGGCTGCTCTGTCTTAAATTAATGATAAACTTGGTCAATCCTTTGAAATAATGAAAATATCAGTGGGGTCTGTCTGATATGCAACAGCTTAAGTCAGTTATTTAGCAGAAAAGATAGTTGTAAATACCCAGAAAATAATTTTTATTAAGCTTTTGTTTGTTTGTTCATTGTTCTGCACTATTGTATTGACTAGTTCATTAACCAGTCAATGGTTGTAATATGTTACTAAAAATAAAAGTAACTACAGTAGATGTCTTATAACACATGAAGGAAAAGCCAACAAGATTTCCAGATATAGCAGCCTTGACATTGTTAAACCCCTAAACCAATGCCAGTAATTGCCAATCTACAGACTTCTTATCATGTAAGAAAAGCAAATCCCCATTTGTCTAAACCTTTGTAAATCTTGTTTGTGGTTATATACATGTGAAATCATTTCTAGCTGATACAGTTGGCAATTCATCAAAGCAACGAAATTCATCACAATCCATTCATGCTGAGAACTTCAACGTTTGCTGATTTTTGGTTTGAATCATATTTGGTTTGTAAATCAGTTTTTTTTCATGTTGCACAAGAACTAGAAAGGTAAGGAAACTCTACCTTGTTATACATTACTCAAAAACACAGTTCTAGAGTGATGAACTCTGAAATGGAGTAGACATTTATAGAGTAAATAGAACACTGGACCACTAAGTAGATGCCAGATTTTACATCCTTGTTTTATTTCAATCATTCATGAGGTTCAGGAATCTTAGCTCTCACAGCTATAGCCTGTGTTCTTCATATGGGGAACATAGGGCATGCAAGATGTTCTATTAGGCTATGAACAGAAAACATAGCTTCCATATTTTCAAATCATCACTTATATGTTTTTATTTTGCATATTTATATTTTGTGTGTATATGTTTTATAAAAAGCTAACCATAGTAGTATATAAATACACTTTGGGGCATATGCTCAAAATGTTTTCACTGATAAGAATGTGTGATCTGAAAATTTTGAGGACAACCACACTCATAATTCCTTCATCTTTAAGGTTAGGAGATTGGTGTGTTACTTCATAGGGTCCTAGAAGTTTTAAAAGTGGTTAGGATGAAGAAGACAAAATCAATGGAGGTTCCAGGAAATCCACTCCACCAGGCTCTGCCTCCTAGCTCCTTGTTAATTTCTTTTGTACATTACATATCTGGGTTCTTGTTCTTTATAAGATTTGGTTGCAGATGCTTAAACAAAAAGTTTGAAGAATACCTGACTAGATGATGTCTGAGGTCTCAACAAGATCTAAACCCTCTTCGATCTTCTAAGTTCTGAATTGCCCCTTATTCTGGACATAAAAAAATGACAGACATTAAACACAAACATAGAAAATGTTTGTGTTAAGACTGGTGTTATAGACTTCATGCTCATGTCTAATCAGTGATATGAGACGTGTGTGAACATAACCAACAATGTCTGCACAACTTGAATGTTGAACGCAACATGTGATAGTGGTTGGATCTCCTACTGGAATCATGGTGAAAGGTGTATTTTAAGGAATTCTAAGACCATCCCATGGGAGGTTTCATCCCCCATGACATATTTAAATGAAACTTTTTCCTTTAATACTTCCCTGAAACAGTTGCATTCTGTAGGTCTTGATTGTAAAGTTGGCTAATGCAGCTGACTATTTTGAAGCTTTGTTTAAAATAAAAGAGCGCTGATGGATTTTGGCATTATGCGTTTAAGGTAGTGAACAGTCTAGACTCTAAACGCCAGGATGGTACAAATGAGAATCAGGTGCAGGCCCAGTTACTTCATAAAGACAGGCATGTCATCACAAGTGATTTCATTTGTTTACCAGTTTATCTGCAAGAGATAAATACAGACTCAGTATCTCTTGGATTGTTTTCTCTCCACCCATTTCATTAGAATCAACCCAAGTAATCTGTAAATTCTAAAAGGAAAGAAAACAGTTTGCAGTTTTATGTCTGGTCAAGATTTTTTCTGCCAAATTTTTGGCACGGATTATAAACAAATAAGTATGAGAGAAAATAAACTGATATATGAGTTATAATTGTTACCAGAAGCAATTCTGAATCATTTCCAAAGACTATTAATCTGTTTTAAGATTAAAAAGCAAGTAAGCAAACATGTACACTTTTTTTCAGGCAATGTCTTTTCACAAAGATTATGGTCGGCAATTAAGTGGCAGAGATGGTATGGATGCACCTGCAATTGGATATGACTTTCCATGGCAATGAACCTGGCTCTGTCCTTTAAGGAAGGTCAAGGGTACACAGTGGCAGAAAACACCTGCCTCTGTACGCATCAGAGAGCATTGTTCCCTGACAGAGAACGTTTTGCAACTAACCTTCCTAGGTTCTTATTTCCCTAAGATAACCATATCTTCCCTGGCTAAGGTAATATACATTTTTCTCCCTCTTTGGTTAGAAATTTGAATACAAAAATCCAATGGCTAATGGGCAACTTTGTCTATAAAACAACAAAACTTTCTTTATGTATGAACACTTATGTATAGATATTTTTGTACTCTCACTGAGCCTAAATGTTTGAATAAAGAATCACTATAAAATTTATTTGCTCTCAAAAAAAGAGACTAAAAAGTATATTTTATTGCTTCTACCCTAAAATGTACCATTGTAGGCAGATCCCTTGTATTTGGTGTGTGTGTGTGTGTGTGTGTGTAGAGAAAGCCCAGACCCCAGAAGTGTCTCACATTTAGGTTTTTGATATTAGCAAATTATTCAAAGAAATATAAACATACAGAATCCAAGACATAGACTCAAAAGTTTGGGGAGGAGAATGCTTATCCTATAATTTTGTATTTAATAAATAGATCACGATACTTTGAAACCTACCTGGGCATTTCTATACTTTTTACTCTTCTGAGGCCTTGGAACATGTAAGGGCTGTATGGTACTTATATTTCAAAATGCTCTAATTATGGGCCTATTTATTGTATCTTAAATATGTAATGCCTGATTTTTCTACACATTGACTCAGAAATTATATCTCTTCCAGATTTCACAAACCATTGGAGAAACGATCACTTTGTTTGTTTTTTAAGTTTTTCCCCTGTAATGGACCTAGTAAAAAGAGGTAAGACATTGTAAAGAGTGGCATTGGAAAGAGTGGTGAAGAGTTGACCTCAATCATGACAACAGCCCTGTCACTAAGCCCTCTTGATTCCTAAATTTTCTTAGAGGAGAGAGAGTTTCTGCTCATGTACTCAATTTATTAGTTTCTGAATGTCCATAACACTCTTTGAGTAGGAAAAGCAGGAACTGTCTCTTATCTAAGAGTCCCTTGACCCCTCCATTTATAGCAAGCAAGCTTCGTTGTAGAGTTAAAGTGGCTGGAGACTAAAGAGAGAGGCAGGCTGTTTGATCTGTTTGAGTCACTCAAGCAGCCACAGCATCCGGGTCAGCACTGGCACTTATTTAGGGGAACCATACAATTTATCATCCAAACTAGGACACTTGTGTCTGAGAAAAGTGCTAAACAGAACTGAGCACCAAGTCTTCTCTGGTAAACTTGAGATAGTCACATAATAGCTAGTCCTTAATTATTTATCGAATGAATGAGTAAATGAACAAGAATATAGTACATCATACTATTGTTCTAAGGGATGCCAAGGACAAAGGTCAAGAAGTCATCCTGGGCTGTTGCCTGTGGCAATCCAATGGACAGAGTACTGAGGTAACGAGTTTTATCCCTTCATAAGGCCTGACTTTGAGGTAGAGGGAAAAAGCATCTATAACCATTTAAGCCATCAGACAATAATACAGGTGGTCCTGGTAGGTAGTACTTCAAAATATTCTCAAATGAACATTCAATTTATTTTCAAATAAACACTTATCTCATTTAAAAATACAATTTTTAATAAATAGAGAGTAAGGATGCCCCCCACCACTCTACCACAACCCCACCACTCTACCACACCCCCTCAAAAAAGTATGTTATAGAAAATCAAATAAGGTTTGGACTGGGACTGTAAAGACCTGAGATCTAGCCCAATGACTTCACTCAACTTACTCTGAGATAGTAGAAAACTGCTTATATTTCTATAACATTTTATTTGTAAAATTAATTTTAAAAAGGCACCTAATATGAAAAACAGTGTGGTTACTGCATTCACCCATATTATCAAGTCCCCCTCCCATACCCCATTGCAGTCACTGTCCATCAGTGTAGTAAGATGACCTTCAATTTATTGGGCCTATTTATTGTATCTTAAATATGTAATGCCTGTCTATACACTAAGAGTGCATATCAATAATACCTTAATAAAATTGTCATGGAAAAAAACCTTTAGATCTGCCTGGAAAGAACTGATATCTTAACAGTAGTGATATATCCATTCCATTAATATGGTTTATTTCTCCATTTCTTTTGGTTTTATTTACTTTCTCATAGGTACAGGTCTTCCAGACCTTTTACAAGATTTATTCTTAGCTATATAATGTTTTTTTGATGTTATTTTAAATACTTAAAAATTGTTTTTTGGTAGTATATAGAAATATACTTAGAATACTCTGCATAAATAAGCATGTGAATATATGAATAAACTTGGTTTTGTTTTTTCCTTTCCCATCTTTATGCCTTTTATTTCTTTTTCTTGCTTCAAGACTTCCAGTGCAATTTGAGTAGAAATAGTGGAATTTGCAAAAAAAAAAATAAAGGCGCCTAATAATCTGTGAGTTTCTCAGACCTGCCTATTTACCTAGCAGGATTATTTTAAAACCAAGAGTGAAAATTTTTCTTTTGCAAAATTTTCTTCTGTAATTTCTTTTCAAAATTTTCTTGTATCAAAGCAGAGCAGTGATAGATACAATTTTTGAAGAAGAGAAGGAAAAAAAACAGTTGGCTTCAATAAACATAAACAATTTTTTCAGACCCAAAATGGGTCATAAATGCAACATAACAGTCTAGAGACCAGGACTCCAGGAGGGCTTGCTGGGGTCAGAGTGCAGGAGCAAGAAGGATGGTCAGGAATTGGCCCCTACAGGGCAAAAGAAACAAGAGTCCCCTTTTAGTAGGGGGCTGGAATCAGGCTCACTGCTTGATTGGAATAGGCGAGCATTTAGTGCTGCTTTGCTGGTTTAAAAGGAATGTGAAATTTTCTGCTACCAATTACCATATACTATGTAGAGCTTTGGTTTCAGGGGAGCTTCAGGCCTAAGGATGCAGAGGGAACAGACACAGTCTCCGATCTGGAGCTAAGGCAAAATGCTTGCTGAATCAGAGGCTGACCTGCAAACCTTTAATGTCATTATGTGCTCTGAACTGGTGTTAAAAACTGTTGTCCTTCGTTAGGGGTCCAGTGAGCTGAGTAGAAGCAAGTGCAAAACTGGCAAGTGCAAGGAGGGGAACTGTCAGATGGGAACAAGCATCAGAATAGATCTAATTAAAATTCACGGAAATGCAAATTTCAAAACACATAAAACCTAATGCTAAAAATGACAAAAAAACCAATTGGAAATTCATTTTTTTCATTACAGAACAGCCTGATAAAACTTATAAATAAATATGCTATGGACTTCCAAAGAAATGAAAGTGTACATTGATTCTTTTAAAAAGAATGACAATTTGTGAAATGATAGTCCCAAGGAATAATAAAATGAAGATAAGAAAAAATAAATTAAAATTCTTGAAAATGAAAGGTAGAATTATTAAAATGAAAAAGAATGTAACAGGTGAGAAAACCTTAAGATTGGATACAGCAGAATGTAAATTAGTAAACCGGCATGTATTAGCATAGAGAGGTAAAGATACAGAGATGTAAAGAGCAGTTAAGAAACGTCATGGATTAAATTGAAATGAATCAATATTGATCTAATAAGAGTTCCAGAACAAATTGGAGGAAATGGCAGAAAATCAGTATTTGGAAAAGAAATTACTGATAATTTTCCAGAATGAAGATTACCCTCCAAAGAAAAGAAAAATAAATCATACCTACCTAGATACATTATAATTATACTTTAGATCAACTATAAATAGATCATCTAAAAAGCTGCCAGAGAAAAAAATTTTTTTTTTCTTACAAAAGAATGACATTTGAACTTTGCCAGAATTATCTGGTATAAATTTATGTCAGAAGTTAGTAGAATTATATCTTCTAACATGGAATATATCTGTCAACACAGAATTTTATTCCTAGTCACACTCCTTTAAGAGTGAGGGAAAAAATTATATTTGCAAATATATAAAAATAAATAAAGCTATCACTCAACTAATTATTAAAGATGGAATTACGGTAAAATAAAAGTAAACACAGATGAAAATGAAAGCTGCTGAATATGTGAAATGATAGTGTGTACTAACTGACAAAATGTTTGTAACATAAAGTACTAACTATTGATATGAAACCACTTTTTGTTTGATTAAAAGAAGGCAAAACTAAAACTTTGAACAGCAATAGTGTGATGGGGTAGAGGTTATTAAACAGGAATGTAAAGCATGCTAAAAGTCTTATCATGGTTAAAAATATAGAAAACTATTGAGTATAGATAAATATGCATCTTAAAAATCTAAAAGTAATCCCTTTTAAAAAAATAAGTAAATCTGCAGTTTTCCAGTCAGCATAGAAAAAGGAATATATACATTACATATACCTATATATTTATTATTAATACATTTTATATATGCATTTTATATATATATAAAGGCAGGACAATAACAAGATATAAAATAAAACGGAGGGATAACTTCAGGTTTGTCAGTATCACATCAAAGTTAAATAGATAAAATTGTTCTATTAAAGAGATTACCAATTTGTAAAGAAAAAACGAAAGTAAAATTTACTATGTTGTGTTTATAGGAAACACTCCTAAAGCAAAACCATACAGAAACACTGAATATAAAGTGATGGAAAAAGATATGACTTGCAAATTATTAACAACAATGTAGCACAGCAATATTAATATCAATCAAATAGAATTTAAATAACAGAGCATGAAGAGAAATAAAAATCATATTGATAAAAAGAAAAAATAATGGTCACAAATTTGTGCATATTTAATAACATAGCTTCAAAATATATAAAGCAATAACTGATAGAAGTACAAAAAGAAAGGAACTAATCTACATTTGTAGTGGATAATTTCAACACACTTAGAAGGAACTGATAGATCAAGCAATTTAGTAAGGATATGAAGACTCAGAGAGAGATTTGCCAACAGGGGCTATTGTAATAATACACTAATTAGTCTTCCTGCTTCCACTCTTGACTACTTAGTAGCAATATTATATTATTGTTACTGGTTCTATATATGTTATGCTTTCCAAGGGGTAAAGTGTTCCTCTTTCTTCTGTATTTTTCTTTCTTTCATAGCAATTTCATTTCCCTTATAACTCTAAAATTTGCCCTTCAACTTCCAGAAATTAAACGTCTTGTTATAAACTTTGAGAAAGGCATTAAATGTATCAATTAATTTGTGGAGAATTAACATTTTCTACAACATTGAAACTCTCAGGAAGAGTTTACAGCAGTCCCCCTTATTCACAGGGGATACATTCTAAGAACCCCAGTGGATGTCAGAAACTGTATATACTACCGAACCCTAAATACTCTATATTTTTTCCCATACATAAATACCTAGGATAAAGTTTAATTTATAAATATGCACAGTGAGAGAGTAAACAATAGTTAATAATAAATAAAACATTATAACCATCTACTCTAATAAATGTTATGTGAATGTGGTTTCTCTCTCAAAATATCTTATTATACACATTTACCCTTCTTCTTCTTGTGATGTAAGATGATAAAAGGCCTGTGTGATGAAATGAACGGAGGTGAGTGACATAGGCATTGTGACACAGAAGGAGGTTACTATTGACCTGACAATGTGTCAGAACAAGAATCGTGTTTCTTGACTGGGGTTGACCACAGGTAACCGACTGCAGAAAATGAAGCAGCAGATAAGTGGGGGGGCCTGAACCCCTGCATTTATTGGCGTCCACTTTAATGTTCTCAGCCAAGTTGTCTAATTGCCTTCCTATCATCATTATACTGTCTAGAAGAAGAATATTAGATATAAAAACTGCTAGTAGTTAAAAGTATGACGTGACAATCTACTAAGCCACTTGACTAAAAATGCTTAACAAAGGGTTCATTCAGGTGTTTTCAAGCCGATATACTATGAAGTCATCCTTATGACTGTCAGTCTTTCATTCAGCATCATTTATTTAATCATTCCAGAAATACTCATTTGGGACATAAATCACACTCTGACTGAGCCCTGGGAAATAAAGGAAAATAAGCTATGGTCTCTATTCTCAAGAGGCTTGTAAATCTTGGAGTAAGTAAAAGAATAAATTAATAGATCCAGAAAGTAAATAGGAAAATATAAGAAAAAGATACCCAAGGAAGGGAAGAAAGAGGAAAACAGGAAAAGAGAAAAGGAAACCACAGACTACATGTTATGGACCCAAAAGTAACTCCCACATTCCTTTCTCAATCTACCTGAAAGCAATGGAATATATGATTCATTAAAGGCTACATGATAAATTTAAATATGTAGATAAAATAATTCTATCAGCAAGTGCATACTTAAAAATCCTCTGATAAACTGATAACAAATTCTGAACATTATTTTTACACTATCATGTTCAACCTGCAAATACTTTTTTTCAGGTACTTGAATTGTTTATTTTCAGTTTAATACAGTTGGTTGTGGATTGTTTGTGGTTAATTCATTGGTTTATCCTTTACAATGTAAATACCTACCAGTCATATTAACTGGTTTGATTATGACCCACCCCAAAATGAAACTATTTATTGACATTTTAAAATGGCTTATTGCTAAGATGCTGCCTAGGACTTTTAAAAATCAAATTCTGCAAAGAGCAGCTTGCTGTAGGTGAATGAAAATAATCTACATTACTTAAAAAGGTATATTTCACTTCAGACCTAGGGTAAATTTACTGATAATCTAAAATTATACTGCTTTCCTGTCGAGTATGCAAAGGGATTATAACTTGAAAAAAAAAACAACTCTTAAATCTAAATGCTCCATACCTTTCTTACTCACACTTCCACTGTCATCTCTTCCTATCAGGTGATATTTAGGTCTGTGTTAATGGATTAGGGTCCAATGATCTCAGCTGGAAAATATGAGTCACTCTTGCTGATCACTGTGTGTTACTGCCAAAGCTGTCTTCTTTGCTAGCAAAGTATGATTTTATTGAAGTCTGTCCCAAATAATCATCTGTGTAAACAATGATATGTGGTTTTAAACTTGAAGCACATTTTCTAGCCAGCTGAACTAACTATTTTATTTAACTTTTACTTAAGAGCAATGCTACGTGCTGTGACTTTTTTTAATGAAAAAGATATGTTTTCAAATGGAATATGGTGGTGGGTTGTTTGATCAGATGCTGGCTGTTCATCACAGGGACAGTAAATTTTGCCCAAGATTCACCACCATATTAAAAACTCTTTCTTAATGGAATCCTTTTGACATATGTTTAATCAGAACAATAATTCACTTATCCTTTTAATAAATCTTTATTGAACATGTATCACATACCAGGCATATTAACAGGTTCTTGGGATTAAAAATGATAAAAACAAAATTTGTAGTTCCTGCCTCACATAAAATATCTTAGAGGGAGTCTATGCAAAAATAATTGCATTGTAGTGAGCTAAGTACCAACAGAATTTAGTACAAAGGGAATTTTGGAAAGATTAAAATTTGGGAGGATATATGGAGAGAAACTGGAAGCTGTTGACAAACTGTTCTTTAAACTGATTTTTGAAAGAGTAAGTCAGGCCAAGTTTTTGAAGTGGAGATGTTAGGGTCAAATGAATTGAGTTTACCTGCTGGCTTCCCCACATTCTGGATGTGTGACTTTGTTATTTAATTCATAAGTAAAACCTGATAAATAATGTCCATCTCATCAGATTGTGTGAGGATTAAAACTATATAATGAAGGAATGGGTGTAGTGCCTCCACAGAAAATGATCAACAGATATTATTGCTCCAGAGAGAGAGAACAGAATGTATAAAGATAAGACATGTTCGTGGCAACCTAGGCTATACATGACTAAACAGTGGGAGGTTGGGCTGGGCCAGAGCGTAAAATGCCACATGCACCATGGTATGAAGCTGCTCAATTCATCAACCTTGAAACTGCATTATAGCTTACCATGTCTGGCAATGTCCATGTTAAAATAATGCTAGATAATTTTACTACATATATAGCTAAGGTATCGCAAAAGATTTACCACCATTTATGATATGACACTTCCCTTTATCTGGAGCAAATGGTAAGTCTGAAAGTGACCTTGTACGACCGGGGTTGTAGGGAGAATAAAATCTCTGCAGGGGTATTTTTTCATCATTGTTTGTATTTTGGAGAAGAATGAAAACCTACCTAGGCATTGTATTTCACAGAGGTTGGTCAATAAACCAAAAGGATTTTTGCCTTTATGGAACTTCCGCTCTAGAAATAAACAAGTATGTGACATAATATCTTTCTTGCCAATGGTTTCATCCCTCGGCAAGTTCACAATGGATTCAGTGTGACCAAAGAAATGACAGTAGAACATTCCTGGGGTGAAAGGGTTATACCCAACTTTATTTCCAAGGTGGCAGGTCAATCACTAGAATCCGGCACACTCAGAGCGAGTCTGCATGCAGCAAGCCGGTCTCTGCTTTTGGGCCTCTCTGCCTCCACTGCCATCCCAGTCTCTTTCCTCGGCGCTACCACCACTCCAGCCTCTGCTCTCCTCCAGCCTTGCAGACATGCCACCATGCTGCCCAGAGCACTTTATATGGAGTCAGTAATTGGCAGGGCTCTTTATATAGAGTCAATAATGATGCATTGCTCACACATGTGTAGTGAGCTAGCCAACTAGGGCCAGGTGAGAATCCTGGCCACAGGCACCTTCACTTTATTCACAATATCTAATCACAGATTGTGTTACATGCCATAGAGAAAGCAAATAAGGAGTAGACAGTAGAACTGCCTTACATAGAGTATTTAGGAAAGGCCTTCTAGAAATAAGGACTTTTAATCTGAACCTTAAAGTCAGTTATGGGAGGAACAGTGGGGAGAACATTCTAGCCCAAAGAAGATCTGTATACATGATGACACTTCTAGAACTGAATGGAGACTGACATGCTGGAGCATTACAGATGGATGAGGAGAGAAGCACAAAATCACAGAGGACAGGTAGGCAGGAGCCAGATCATGTACTGTTTGCAATTTATTTTCTGAATTTTACATATCGTTTACAATTTGAAAGACTTACTGTAATAATCAGACCACACAGACACCTACACATCCATGTTAATTCTTTAAAATCACTCTCTTATTTTCTATGCATTTCATAAAAATAATCATGACATACCTCCAAAAATTCAAGCCGACTATCTTTCCCTCTTGGTCTAATTTCCTTTTAATACCAAAACTTTCACTAAGACTTTCCTTTATACAAGATGTCTAAATGAGCCAAAATCTCTTGAATGAGCAATAAATGGACATGCCAAGTATTTTTTGGCATACTATTGTTGTAATCTGAAAAACCCATAAAAAAATTCAAACTCAGAGAAAATTGTGTTAGATCGCTATTTGCAGACTGAGACTTAACATTCCCCTCATTGCTACATAAGGTTTTTTTGATGTTTCAAGTCTCTAAGATTTACCACTCAACTAAATGTGACTGGCCGTGTAAAATATGTCTTTACTTCAAACTTGACATTGGGGTTTTATGAAGAGTCAGTTCTATTGCTTACAGAGGAAAAAGTCATTATTGAAAATTCTCTAATAGCTTGCTCCAAGGAACTCTAATGTGATTCTTATTTTTGAGGAACTGATTTTAAGATCAAGGTACTTTTTCACTGTTCTGTCAATAAAAATATTCTCTATTACCTTTTGTTTTCTGGATAGCTTAAACTCTTAGGCAGAACAAGAGCTTAATGCAAAATAAAATTCTAAGTACAAATTGAATTCTATTCTCACTGCTTAACTGTTACATTTCTAGTTAGCTAATGATTTGTTCCACAACTTGTTTCTTTTTTTTGAGTCTTGCTAACTCCGGCCTCATAGGTACTTTTAAAAGGCTACTGTCCATTTTATAATGTTCTTTAATGTAAAGGGGTAAAAAGCTTTCTCAACTCAACCTCGCTACTTTGAGCACTGTAAGACCTTCCTTCCCAGGGGACAGACTTCTAAATTCCTCCCAATCTAGGTCAGGCCAGATCCATTATTCTCTGTCTGCACCAGCATTTATTTTTCTCTACAGAAAAGGGTCAGATGTTCTCTGACTGCGGCGTGCTTGTTGTTCATTTTAATTGTTAAACTAAACCTGTTGAAACGGCATAAAACTGATAATGGAATCTTCTCAGCACAGAATGGAATCTGTGACGGTATCTGTAGCAGTCACTGTAAGTGCTCCACCAGATCTCTGGACACTTAAGTTTCCTCCTTATACTGATGGTTGCTTACTGCAAACATGTGCAGCTCTCCCTGGGGCTGGCTCTGTGGCAGGAGGATGCACACCTGTGTACAGGGCAGGCAGAGCTGCTGGGGGTTAATACCTCTCAGCCGTTAGGTGTTAAGAGTTGGTGGATAAATAGCCTACCTTTCTTATCACTCTGGTGGAACAGCACTGAGACAGGTTCTATTCTGCCTTCCAGGGTTCGCCAGGGACTCAGAGCAGCAACATGTTCATTAATGCCCCCGGTATTACCTCCTGCCTTTACCTGTCTCAATGTTCCTACTAACTCCCAGGGGTTATCTGGAATTACCTTCCAAATAAACTACTTGCCTCAAGTCCTTGCAATAAGGTCAGCATCTGGAGGAACCCATTTCAAAACAGTGCCTACATTTAACAAACAGAAAGGAAGGAATGAAAAAGTTAAAGAACAAATTAATACATCAATTATTTATTCAGGGAAAAAGTTCAGCTCTATAAAATGCATAAGCTAATTCTTATACAAACACACATTTTTGGACAAAATTATGAAAACAGAAGCTGTTTTCAAAAGTAACACACCTGAAAAAGAATACTGGGCCTTTCTGTCTCCTAGGGATGGAACACTGAGGAAAGTCCACAGGCTTGGAATCACTTCACCGGCTGTGTGGCCTGGAGATTCCTCACTTGCTAAACAGAGACGGTGTGAACAAAGCTAAGCACTAAGAGTGTCTGCAGCCATGCCTATGGGACCCAATAATCATCTTCTCCCTTCTCTTCAGCTTAATTTGTTGCATTTGTGCTCTGGACTGGACTCCTTTTTGGAAGCTGATGAATCTAAAACAAAAACAGGATAATTGACTAGCCTATCAGGACTTCAGAGATGACATCTGACAAAAGATATTTTCAGAGAGATTAGGGTTTTTTTCCTTAATATTTGGGAGTCATAGACATTTATATGTATCAGCAATTGAAAACACCTTTAAGGACTGTTTTATCTTTAGTAATGACTAAAATAAAATATT
This sequence comes from Manis javanica, assembly GCF_040802235.1. Lineage (NCBI taxonomy): Eukaryota > Metazoa > Chordata > Mammalia > Pholidota > Manidae > Manis > Manis javanica. Next base: position 156,102,150 of record NC_133158.1, read on the forward strand.
ATGAAATATTCTCTGAAGATGCCATATACTTTTCTTACATCTTCCATGCATGTGGAATTCACTATTCTCAAAATTAATAATTCCTAAAATGCAGCCCTAAAACTCAATTTGAAAGAGTAGGTGATAAAACATACTCCATTTGTCCAGCACTATTTGCTGAGAGGAAAAAAGTCTTAGCCTTTAGTACTTGGTTGTAATGAGAAGTCTTAACCTCTATTCCAAAGTCTGGATAAGGAACTAATGCTTTCAAAATTTAGTAATTACATCAACAAATATTAATGGCATCTTAGGAACAAGAGATGTGTGCTAAATGCTAGAGAGTACTTCATAAATCCTTTTTTTGTGTTGCATTTTGTAGGTTAGTCACCGACTGATTCGGGTGGGACCTGAGAGACAGAAGGTCTTATTGCTCCTGTTTTACAGAAAAAGCAAATCAAGCTTGTAGAGAAAAACTGACTTTTCTGTCATCTCAAAAACCTAACAGTGGTGGAACTGGGGAAACAAGTCTTCAATCTAATACATTTTCTTCTTTAGCATGCCACTTTGTTAAGTTTTCAACTCAGCATCCTGGAGTATCCTTATGAAAAAATATTTCATCTTTTTCAAAACTTAAAAGTTAAGGACTGCTTTTATTGAAATGAAGTAAGAAATCAAAATGTAGAGAGCTGGGTTTCGGCATCTGATGACACGGTACTGCCAGCTGTCTGCCATGGATATTAAAAATGCTTGCTTTGGAATGAAATGACAGGCGGCGGCAGGGTTTGGAGCCCCCGGGGGTGTGCGGAGGCAGCTCCGGATTCCCCGCCCCTGGTGTCACCCACACGGCATCGGCTTCGGGAGCCTAATTAGCCTGTGCCTAGAATAAGATTTCTTTTCTCTCTGGTTTTTGCCTGTGAAAACTCTGTAGTGTGAAAATTAACAAAATGTTTCAAATTGCTGTAACAAATTCAAATGTTTTGAGATGTTTTCTGTAAGGTCACACAGACGTCCTATAGCAATCTTCGAAAACTGAACCCTAATACCGATCTTTTTATTTTTCTTATATTCTATGTTTAATAACTGTGTTTCAGCACAGAATAATTCACTGTTGAATCTCTTGTACATTCGCTCTCAGAGCTTCACCCAAAGAGGAAGGGAACAAGCAAAAGTAAAGTGTGCATCACAGCGCCGTGGTAAAGAACATGAGAGGGGCCCTTGCCACGGGCACCAGATTAAGGCTGTGCCCTGTGCGAGGCGAGGGCACGTTCCAGCCTTAGTCAGCGAGATCTGTCTGGTACTCGCCAGGCGGTGTTACTTGATCACAGCGGGCTAAAGCTGTGCACCCAGGGCAAATCTGTAAACACCCGCTTAATCTGCATGGGAAGACTCACTGTCATGTCCTCTGACAGAAGAAGCCTCCAGGACACATTCACCAGCGACAGTCACCTCAGTATCTTAAAAATCTTGTCACATTAGAAATGTTAGAAAGCTGCATTGGAAGAAAAAAATGAGGACTTTCTTAGAATTTTATTTCTTTGAAGGTAAATTAAGTCCTTATTTTACGTTGTGATTAACATTAACATAGTTGTATTTCTCTGGAAGCTGCAGTGTTTTCAACATTATTGCATAGCAGCATCATTTTTAGATCCTGTTACATCTTCAAACAAGTGGTCTACTATTTATTTTTGCACCATCTGTCTAACAGAACAGGTTAAAGATGATCATGCCAATATTAAACTTAGTATCTTAATTATGTAACAAGACCAAAAACAAAATGATTTGGGTAATAGGGAAAGGCATGAGCACACTTATAAACGTCTAGAAAAGAGTTTTTACGTATTGGTAAAAATTAAATTGTTAAGTAATGATATATAATTAACCCACAAGGTATAATTTTCTCCAAGTTTTGGAAATGTTGCATAAGAATCCTCATAATAATAAATTTAATGAAGGAAGATCACCTTCTCCCCCTCTGTCTGTCCCCACTCCACCTCACACGGAAATCTAGAGAACCTTGACTTTTGAAATTGTACTTCTGCATAAAATGAGAATCCTTACTATTAGAGTGGGTGATTGTGATGTAGTCAAGAACACCTCTGAGAATTTGATGTGTGCCAAGAACTTTCTTTTCAGAAAAGAAAACTCACATGGAGTATTTGGTATATGATTGCGGGGAATTCGCCATCCCCCTAAAATCCTTCTGTCCTGAGTTAGGAACCCCTAATGTACACATGCAAGTGAAAGATAGGGTTTGAATATGGTGGAAGTGCTAAGGAAGGGATGGGCAATTCCCAACTCATTCTCCGCTGTCATCACAGCTGGAAAATGTGGACTTTAAATTTCCTCTTAATGCCCTGCCTGAGCTCACCTGAGAATTGCTTCACTTTTGGCTTTACTTTCATTTAATTCAACATCCTGGCTAATTCTTGAGTAAACATATGTTTGACTATACATATATGGAAAGAAACATATTGGAAACATTAAGTGTTAAAAAAAATGGTCTTCATAGATGTTCATTTGAATAAGGTGAAGCATCAAGAAAACTAGTTACCAGGAGCCTTATTTATCCAAGATGAATACCTAGAGATATTCCTTAGTATTAGTGTCAGCGTCTGCAAGAAAAAATCATCCCATTAAAATAGCCTTCATGAATAATTCATAGAGTTCAGTTTAATGGAGAAAGGAAGAGACAGAAACAGGTTATCAAATTTGTTGGAAACCTGTGTTGCTACACAGCATTTTTTTTTATGAGCAGTCATAATGTAGGTTATTCTTTGTTCTGCATCTACATGAAGAAATAGATCTCAACATTTAACATATTCTTTTACCTTTCGTTTTCGGTTTTGAGGCATCCATAAACACATTTTTCAAGTAGTATTTTCTGGAAAATGTGTTCTGAACTATGGATTCCTGATTCTTCTTCTTTTTTGTTGTTATTGGTAAGAAACATTTGTCAGTGATGACCCAGTAACACCCTTAAAGGAAACATATCCAGAATGGCAAACATTCTGTATGGTAAAGATAATCACTAAGGTGATTGTGTGGACACCGGTTGTGGTCGTTAACCTTAGGCATTGGCCAGCGTACAGCTTAAAAACAAAAACAAAAAAACCAAAGCCTCTTTAGGAATTCCTCGAATGAAGAGCTTAGCACAGAGAACTGAGTTCATACAACATTTGGAAGAGCTGGGGGAGTAAAGGTTGGGAAGAAGACGGGTGAGGAAGAAAGGACAGCGGCGTGATTGAACAGTCCCCCAAGTACGGAGAGTGTCTCAACTTTATGAACATCAGGGACTACTGGTCCTCACGTACAGAGGCCTGGAATATGGAGGATGTTTCAGATTTGAAACTTAACAACTGAAAGTTTTTCAGCTTTAACTGCTAACCAACAAGTGCCTTACCTACAGTGGGGATGGCATAATATTCTCTAGTCTTTGGGAAAGAAAAAGAAAAGAGTATTCTCTGCTTTTCTGTTTTTGTGTACCTGCTATGTACCTTACTAATCACCTTATACATATTTTATAAAAATAAAACACAAATGATAATAGTTATGAACCAAATAGCCACTGAGTTGTATAGTGCTAATAATTTTAATTACCTCTTCTTTTTCTTTACTATCATCAACATCATCATCACATTAAGATACTAAAACTTCAGGATGGGAGGGAATTGTGTACAAGGAAGTGGCAGAAAAAGCTCTGTGGAAGTGATGGCCCTCCACCCAACCCTTGTAGAGAGTTTTTGAGGGGGTAGGTATGGGAACAATGAAGTGACTGTTTTTAGGAGGGGCAGTGATAAGAAGGATTGTGAGCTGGGTTCCCTTGGAAGCACAACCTGAGAGGTGGTGAGTGCCGGAGGTTTTCCATAGGCTGCTTTTGGAATCAGCACCTAGGAAAGAGAAAGGAAGGAAGCAATAGTCGGCAGGGAGAGAAGTCAGCTGAGAAGTAACAGTCTCAGTGGAAGCGTCAGCCCACCCAGTGAGGAACCCTGAAGGTGGAACAGCCCTTTGGAGCCACCCCAAGCTGGGGTCAGGCGGCCAGGCATCTGTAACTTTTCCCCCATTATTGGGAGTGGGTTGCCCTGGGAAGGGGGCCTGGCTTTGGGTACGTTTTCTGTTTTCAACTGTGGCTAACCCTGAAGGGAGCTACAATCTGAAAGCTATCTGCCAGTAGCAGTCTCAGCATCTGGAAGAATAAGTCCTAGATTCCCAAAGGGAGTCACAGGAAAGATGGGATGGTCAAGGGTCAGACATTTCAGGTAGAGAGGACAGTCCCTGAGACTCGGAAGCAGGGCCAGTGGCGCAATGAAAAGAAATGCCTGTATGTAAGCAAGGTGTTTGTAGGTACAATCAGGGCAAGTATAATTGGGCCAAGTTATGAAAGAGCATGAAGAGTCAGGCTGAGGTTTTCCATATACTCTAATAATGCACAGGAGGTATGTCTATGTCTATGTAGCTTTGAAAGGAAAAGTCACATATAAAGAGAATTAGTCGGCCAGTGTTGTTTTGTAGATGAATCAGAAACAAAAGTCTTGAGTCAAGTAGGGTGTGAAAGAAACTGGTAGTTGCCTCTTCAATAGCTGATGTCTTCACTTTTTCATTAATTGGTCCCCTTTGAAAACAGGGGCTTTTCATGAAGTGAGAGGTGATCACTGAGATACAAACGTAAGTCAGGTAGGGTGTCAGGGGAAGTTCCTTAGAGTGTGACTTCTCTTACCCCCTCTTCCTTCTCCCAGCTTAGAGCTCAGACGAGATAGCCAGGGCTCCGGAACCATCTTAGAGCACGAAGAAAAGACCAGAAAGCACAGCAGAGCCCTCAGCTTGGACCCTCGAGAGCCACTGAGCCAATGCCAGCTATCCTCTCCTTCCAGATTTTCCATTACATGAAAAGAAACCCCAAAACTCTTATATATTTAAGTTGCCATAGTTGGATCTCTGATACCTGCAACCAAATACAGATTCTATTGGTGACCAATGATTTGACAATAGACAGGACTTGTGGTTAATGTGTGCCACTGGGAGAGAGTAAAGAACACTTTGCCCTCAAGGGCTAATATTAAGATAAGACTTCTACCTTGAAATAATAATAAATATGATTTAATTAAGCACATATTTAATTTCACACTACAGAAGGCATATCATTTAGAAGTACAAAGGAGAGGTAAGCTAGAGAGGACATGGTCACTAGAGGTCCAATGGAGGAAAGATATTAACTAAGCCATGAGTAATGGGTAGGTATGCATAAAAGAAGATGACTTTTTTTCTTAAAGATTTAGGGGATTTAGGAGATTTAGAGAGTTTCCAAATTTAGAATTTGTAAATGAAGATGGCATGCTTTATAGAGTCGAGATGGAGAGTCGGACATAGAGTAGGGTAGCTGATGTATTAACAGAGAGTGGTGAGAGGCTGGCAAGTCACACCAGAAGGGTAAATTTTATGGGAGGAAAAGTAGAGGGCCACTGAACGTGAATGCAGTGTAAGTCACTTTGAAGAGCACAAGTGCAGCCTGGGATGGATTTGAGAGAAGCCTGGACATGAAGAGATCAGTCAAGAGACAGAGATAGTAACCCAGCGGCAAGGTGCTAGGAGTCTAACATGTTGTGTCAGTACAAGGAATGGGAAGGCATGGGTTCAAAAGGTATTTCCATCTTTCAACTCATAGGTAATTTTTATCTATATGCTTAAAACAAAACAAAACAGGAATCATTTGTGACCAACATCCTAGCACAAACTGCATGACTACTCTGGGTCAAAGGCCGCCACAGCTCTGCTCTAAGCCTTGAAGACAGAGTGAACCTTCACTAAGAAGCCCATTCTGGGAACATGGTGTGTTTCTAATTGTTCAGATTTTCCTTAATTCCATCAATAAGATTTTATAGGTGTATTGATATAAAATTTTAACTTTCTTGTCAACTGTACTGTTCATTGTTGTTCTTATTTTTACCACATTATACTTTGTTCTTATTTTTACAACATTATAGTTAAGAGTGAGATCCAAAATTGGACTACTTGAGTTTCTGAGTCCTTCCTTTACTTAGTTCCACATCTACGACTTTGGACAAATTGCTTAAATGTGCATGTCTCAGTTTTGTCATATGTAAGTTAAAAATAACATTTCCTTCATTTGAGTGCATATATGTAAGTTATATAAATAAGTTAATGCATATAAAGAATTTAGAATGCGCCAGATACAAGTGCTCAATAAATGTTAGCATTATTAGTATGTATTTGAAGTTAGCTGATTTCTATCTGGTTCAGTGAGGAAATAACGTATTATCTAATAAATAATGTCAGTATGACATGCTATCTACCTGGAATAAATGTTTATAATAACAAAAAAGAGAAAAGAAAGAAACCCTCCTGCCAAGCCTTTTACACAGCTGTGTCCTCCATAAATTCAACTTGTTCAGGATTCTGGGTGGGCCTCGCGCCCTCAGAATCATCTCTGAATCTCTGCTTCTGTTCTCCGCCTAAAAGCCATCAGGATAGCTGATTATCACCACCGAACAGTGGTTCAGGTTATTTAGCATTGATATATGGAAACATTGAGAGGTGGGCCTCCCCCAATTCATTTTCAAGTGGTTTATCTTGTCTCAACCCTGACTTCCCCTTCTGTAAAATGTTGGTGCAAATGTATGCTGAATCCATCCTATTTCTTTCGAAGGTCAGAGAAACATATATTTAAGAGTGTCTTATAAAGTCTAACTACTGTTCAAATGGACTTTATTTTCATCACCAACCTCATATTTTTTGCATTGTCCATCCTTCACATCCAGTTGAATTAATTTATATAAAATCACTTCCATTTTAGGCATTTGTCTCATAAAGCCAACCCTGGAGGAACAATGGGAAAGAAGCAATATATGTGCTGGAAAGCCTTCCCTCTGAGCTCCCTGGCACATACAGGGGTCTTCTCTCTGCTGCCACTTCTGGGTAGCCTCTGTCCTTCCACATGTGGTGCTCCTCTGGCATCATCAGCCTCTGTTAGACTTAGACCTACAAGTAAGCTTTCTAGTTCACTTGCATAGAAATTAAATCCCTCCCTCAATTAACTGGTCAAAGGTGCTTTGACAGTCTGAAACACTTGTGCCAGTATTCCATTTTCTAGATCAAAAGACTTCAGATCAGAACATGGGCTGCTGGCCTCACTGGACCTCTGAAGATGCCTGAGGTCTTCTTACTGGCTGGTAACCTGGAGGCCAGTTAGTTTCCTGGGGTTGCTAATTCCTGACATGCTTAGCCCTCTTGCTCTCTAGTGAACTTTCTGCTGGCATTTTCTTAACACCATACGCTGCTGTGTGCTCCTGGGCCTGATAGCCCCCTTCTTCAAGCCCTGTGAAATCCCAGATCTATTCTAAACAACTCCTCTACTTCCTGAGAAGCCCCCTTCCTCTCAACCTTAAGTCAAATTTGCCTCTCTCCTTAGTACTCAGCTTCCTTTGTGAGTGGGCAACTGAGGTTGACTTACTTCTATTGGTTTCAGTTGGGGGGAAGACATAACACATGACAGGGCTCACAGCTACTATTTTGCTGTGTGAATGTGGTGATTGCTTTTCTTTGACCTGCCCTCTACCAAAAAAAGAAGAAATTCAATTATACCTCTAGACAAGGTGATAAAATGTAATGATAACATTATGAGAAAGAGAACTACAATACCAAAGTTTTAAGTTTCTGGACCAACTGTCTAAGAAAAATCAATCCTAAAGTACTATATATTTATAAAGTACATCTTAAAGTACTATACTATGTAAATACTTGGTTACATCTTTTCTCATACATTTTCTAATTTATAAATTTAAAACCGTGAGGCGGGAAGACAGCTCTTGTTGTTACGTTTCTAAAGAGGAATTTGTGGCTCCAATTGGCAAGTGACATGGCTAAGGTTACTGGTAAGTGAGAAATAACCCCCTGCTAGATCTCAATTGTTTGATGCTTGTTCTGTGACTCTCTATACAGCTACAGGATTTCACAGTTTAAAACATTAATTTTGACCATTTGTATGTCATATGAATACAGGACTTTTAAAAAATGCATGTAATTTTATCATATAATTTATTCACTATTTGTACTTTAAGAACATGGTGTTGTAACAACTCTCTCTCTCATATTACACTTAAATAAAATGACCCTCGAAGAATGGTTTTCTGCCCCAGAGAGCCCTCTGAGCTGTCAAGCCTAGATGCTCGTTTCCCAGCTAATGGAGAGGGCTTGCATGGGTGAAATGGTTTTAATCCAAACCTAAACCCTTGCCATCAATAAGAGACTGGCCTGAAGGCACAAAGTGACAGAGTAATACTTTCACAATTAATTTCCTTAACTGGTGTTGCTGGTCTTTGGAGATTGGTCTCCTCTATGGACATTGCTTCAGAAGCAAAGTGAACATTTTTCAGAATATAACCGTTGCTGGGTTTCTTTAATCCTATAGGGTAAAGTAAATCTGTGTAATCTTTGCTGTTTCATGGCTGACTCAACGCAGCCTCAGAGAAGTCTATTTTTCACCAAATCTGAAGAAAACATTTTTTTGTGTCTTTAAATAGCAGAACAAATTATCAGTCAGGAGAAGATAAGACTAAGAGAACTAGCATTTTTTGAAGGTCTACCTACAATATTCTATCTTCATCTTCACAGCAGCCCTTTGAAGCTGGCTATTATTATTCCCATTTTTTAGGTTAAAAAAGTTGAGGCCCAAACATTAAGTAACTGGAAGGAGGCCGTAGAAATAAAAAATGACAGTTTCTGTTAACCTCTGGATGCCAGCCTCTCCCCACTTTGCTGTGTGGTTTCACAAAAACTCTACGTAGGAGTGTTTTCTCCAGAACCAACATGTACTCATTTTCTCTCAGTACTATAACAAGAATCCAAATTCCTTATTTTAAACAGCTTTACAATTTAAAACATTATTGCAGACTGGTCATTGTTTTTCACATGCAATAAAGCACTGGCCCATCCTGTCAATGAACAGTGTGCTATTTTTTTTTTTTTTTGCCTTTTTCTTTTTTAGAAGGCACTCTGTAAACAACGTTCTAATTTAGAAAAGAGAGTCTACCTTGAATTTATACTTCCTACCAATTTATGTCGTAACATTACTGACAGTGTCACTTAATTTGCCTAGTTGCCTATGGTCTAAATGTAGGTAATTTACAAACCTTTAACAATTTTCAGCTTTGCTAAATGGTACAGAGAACTGCAATTACATTTAAAATGCACTGGCGCTCTATATGTCAGTAAAAAGCACCTACAAAGACATAATTACAATGTAATTGCTCACAAGTTCATGAAGTAAACATACATTATTAGAAGGCACTCATCTGTTCAATTTAAGTAACATTACAGCTAACATATTGCATAAATAGGGAGCCATTTTGTATCTAGTTACTATAATAACAGGAATTTAAATTAAAATGTGGTGCCTAAGTATATGTATTCTTAAGATCATTTCAGATATGTTATTCAATATCCAGTAGCTTGATTTTAACCTTTAAAAATAGTATTTAAATATTATATTTATTTTATGAAAATATTTGTAATCAATGCATCATGTCAGATACGATTGGTGTTATGGAAAACTGGTGTTATGGAAAAAGCTTTTCAAAGTTTTAACTCTGAGAATAAATACACAGATTCAAATGTGCCATACATCTAGAAATATGAAGCACGTATAATTGAGTGGCCAATTATAATCTAATGCTGTACACAATACATAAATCAGTAGCTCAAAATCATTACATCAATTTTGCTCTGCATTATTATACATATATCAGTCAATGGCTTCACATTCTCATCTGTCTCATCAAATATGTATTCCTTATACCAAAGGATTCGAGTTGTACATTTTGGAGAAAAGGGATAGCATGTACAGAGTTCTTACAAATCAGCTTTGGCTCAAATCATTTCCATGACTCCCCTAAAATGACTGGCTCTAGCTTGTTTGAAATACTGTGGAGGAGGTCAGTGGTGGAGGTAGGGTCAGGGGAAGAAACTTGAAAGTTATATCAGCTTAATATATTAGTAGTAGTTCTATTTGTAATGTAGGACCTTTTCTCTGGAAGCTTCTCAAAGCACTTAGCGAATTCTGTCTCAGTAGCTTTTTGACATACATCCAGCCCTGGGTTCAAGAACAACACGAGACAAGGAAACGTGATGGCTTACCCAGGTTCCCAGGGTAGTCAGGCTTTGGCCAGAACAAAATAAAGCAAACAAAACAAACCTTTGCTAATATGTTCCAGGAATGCTTTCTAAATAAGTGGGTTCTGTTTCTTGCTTACTCTCCTCCATTTTTATTTTCAGAAAAGATGGAGTCAGTTTCTACAGAATAGCACTAGTCATTGCAAGAACTCCCCTGGTTAGGCTAATTAGAGGAAGAGATAGTTCTACTAGACACAAATTAATTTTTTCTCTGCCACTTGTTTTATTGATATATGGAGGACTTAAGCACAATAGTTGAGTCTTATTAATCTATGTAGGAATTTGAATAGAACTATAGCCTTACCAATCACAGTTTGGACCTATAGATTTGTGCCAATAGCCAGGCTTGCATAGGGCAAAATCTCTCATTTTCAACAATATTTGATACAAGTGAATTTGAACCAGTAGAATTGGAAAGGAGACTTAAAAAAAAAATTCCTACCAAGAATACAACCAGTCTTACTTGAATTTGTTAAGAAATTGTTAAACTTGTTCCCTGGCTCAAAGTAACAATGAAAATTTCAGAGCTTTCACTCTTTTAGTAGGAATGTGGGAAAAGCCAGCATTAAAAGTACTGCTTTCAACATGTATTTTTCTAGTTTCTCAGTATTTTTTGGTTTAAATAGAAAATTTGAACACTAAATAACTTCAGTAATCCTCCAATTCATCAGCACTGTCTTTCTCAACTGTCTGCCTTCACCTGGAACTACTCCTTTTTAAAAATTCATTTCCAGCTGCTGCATCCCATATTGACATGTGGGGAAGGACAGGAAGTAGACCACGATACCCAATCTAGGTCAAGTTCTCCATGATTTTTCTGACTTCCAGCCAGCCACCTGGACCCTGGACAGAGTCATGATCAACATCCACCAGATGGCTCAGAACATGGCCTCTTCCTTGGTCTAGGCTACGTGGATAGTTCAAGCCAGAGGCAAGTTAGTAAGGGTGGCTTTATTACAATCCCATTAGGCAGAGAGGATATATTTTGCTTGTGCATTAGTTATACGTTTCCTTGGATCATTTCTGCTCTACAACCATCTTTTCCCTAAACAAGCTTGCCACAGTTTTGTTGGATAGTGAATAAAGAATTGTTCTTACAGGCTGAGTATGCACTCAGGGAAGAGAAAGAAGGGGATAGATTTTTCAATCACTTTTTTGAGTTTGAATGGCTTTGGTATAAATATTACAGCTAAAGCTCACAGCAGCTGCCTTTATTAAATGCTTTGCAGGCTTCTGGGAAGAATTTTTGTCTCTCTGAATACCTTGCATGTGTACATGTATAAAATGTTATCTGTCACTCAGTAAAGGCTGAAATTCTACAGCCAGAGAGTACTATGAATTAATGAATGACTGCTTTTAAGGTACAAATGATCATAAGGTAATTAAGACTTAAAACCAAATTAATATCATAGGGTTCAAAATTGGAAGTTTTAACTAAAAAGCCAATATGACATATCAGATCCTAAGCAGGGCATCAAAAAGAATGTCTATATGAAGATTTTATAAGGGAATACTTGCTTTGTAGATACAAGGAATGCATGAGAATTTTTCTTACTCCAAATGGATTTCTGAGGACAGAGATACAGTATTGCCTTGGGTCCTATTTAAAAGGATGGCCTAAGGAGCACCTATGAAGCTAAAGGCAGATTTGGATCCTAGCACCTACAGAATGAATTCCAATGGACCACTTAGTATAAAGTAGTATCCATCTGGGTAAGAGGAACTTTACAGGAGTGGTCCTATTGATAGGAGTATCCAAATAACCCTTAAACCCCCCAGACAATTGACTTCTACTGTCTGTGAGATACAGAAATTAGAAGGCTACTCAGTGTAGTAAGAAAAGTCCTGTCTCTCACCCTTCCTCCTTCTCTTCTTGAACCTGACATAGATTAACAGAGCAGCTAACACGTGAAGAAGGTAAGTAGGAAAAAAGGGAAGAACTCAGTCCATAATCCTTTTATAATGGTGCAGGCAACTGCTAACTCACTTGTGAAAAGGGAAAGATTTAACCTGGGATGAAAATTGAAGTATTGATTATAGTCTACTGGACACTTACTAATTACTAGACAGACTACATCTAAGAGAGAGCACAAAATTCATGGGAACAGTCAAGTTTCCAGACTGGGAAAGAAACATTTGTCTTAATGAACAAAGTTTAACCTGATGGTGAGATACCAAGGTAAAGTTGTACCTGAGTAATGTCACAAGTTATGTTTGTCCACCCTATGTATTACAACTATTTATCCCTTTGTGTGAGTGGGTTTTCTTCAAATGTCCCCAAACATAGTAGTTGGGAGATTAGTGGGGGTCATGAAATGGGACTGGAGGTACATTGGGGAAAGTAAGGGAAGACAAATTAAGAAGAGAGAGAAAATAGCAAAGAGCATCTGATGGGCAGGAAAAGAAGATTCAGGAAGAACAAAATTAGCAAAGCAAGATGGCAATGTTGGAAGAGCTACCTTTGGAATTTGGATGCCTTTTATTTCTTTTCCTTGACTTACTGCATTGGGTCCAACAACCAGTACAATGGTGAATACAGTGGATAAAAATGGACATCTGTGTCTTGTTCTTGATTTTAGGGGAAAGACATTTGACATTACACCATCAAGCATATTAGCTGTAGGTTTTTTTTAATATACATCCTTTATCAGGTTGAGGAAGTATCTTTCCAGTCCTAGCTCACTGAAAATCATTATATTTTAAATCAAAAATGGGTTTTGGATTAGGGCAACCTAGAAAGAGGTACGTTTCTAGAAACATGAAAGTTTCAATTATATACTTTCTCTGCATCTATTGAGGTGATCATATGACTTTTCTTATTTTGTTAATATGGTGAACAATATTGATTGAATTTTTAATGTTAAACATTATTCCTTGGAAAGGTATTATTTGAATGTTAAACCTTATTCCTTGGAAAACCAAATTCCCTGGTCATGATCTAGTAAAACTTTTTATACATTGTTGGATTCTATTTCCTAAAATTACATTGAGATTTTAAAAACCTATGTTCGTGGAGGATATTTATATGTAGTTTCTTATAAAGTCTTTTTCTATTAGAATTTTTTAAAATAGAGAATTGATTAAATATTCATGTTTCTATGGAATGAAACATCAAGATCCAAACTTTTTTTAAACTTCTTTTATTTTCATGTATATGTAAATTTGCTTGCCAAACTGAAGTAGATATTTTCTTAAATTTGACTTGCAAACTCTGAAGCCCAACCCTCTTCTTCCTTTGTTTCTCCTTATTGAACATGTTAATGTCAACTACAAGACTAGGAAGTTCCCTGCCAAGTAAAACAAGAACTCTAGCATAGTGCTGAATTGGTGAAAAACTAGACTTACTGGTTTAACATACTATAAATTGCATGCTCATCTTCAAGCATTAACCCAATTTAAGTCCAAAGAAGTCAGCTTCCTTGACCAGAGGACTCTTAGCCAATGAATCAGGGATAGGGACGTATCCTCTCCAGGTATAGCCAAAGGATAGGGGAAGTACTTCCCTCCAATTTTACTTGCTGTTTCTTAGCCATCAAATCTCAACAAGATCATGTTTTGTTCTGTTTTTTTTTTTTAGTTTGGTATCATTAATATACGTTTACACAAGCAACACTGTTGTTACTAGATTCACCCCTTTATCAAGTCCCCACCACATACCCCATTGCAGTCACTGTCGATCAACATAGTAAGATGCTGTAGAGTCACTACTTGTCTTCTCTGTGCTATACTGCCTTCCCCGTGTTTCCCCACCCCTACACATGATACGTGCTAATCATTCTGCCCATTTTCCCTTATCCCTCCCTTCCCACCCATCCTCCCCAGTCCCTTTCCCTTTGGTAACTCTTATTCCATTCTTGGGTTCCGTGAGTCTGCTGCTGTTTTGCTCCTTCAGTTTTTGCTTTGTTTTTATACTCCACAAATGAGTGAAATCATTTGATACTTGTGTTTCTCTGCCTTGTTTTTTTCACTGAGCATAATACCCTCTAGCTCCATCCATGTTGTTGCAAATGGTAGGATTTGTTTTCTTCTTATGGCTGAATAATATTCCATTCTGTATATGTACCACATCTTCTTTATCCATTCATCTACTGATGGACACAAGTTGCTTCCATTTCTTGGCTGTTGTAAATAGTGCTGCAATAAACATAGGGGTGCATATGTCTTTTTCAAACAAGGCTCCTGCATTCATAGGGTAAACTCCTAGGAGTGGAATCCCTGGGTCAAACGGTATTTCTATTTTGAGTTTTTGAGGAACCTCTACATTGTTTTCCACAATGGGTGAACTAATTTACATTCCCACCAGCAGTATAGGAGGGTTCCCCTTTCTCCACATCCTCGCCAACATTTGTGGTTGTTTATCTTTTGGATGGTGGCCATCCTAACTGGTGTGTGGAAATATCTCATTGTGGTTTTAATTTGCATTTCTCTGATGATTAGCGATGTGGAGCATATTTTCATGTGCCTGTTGGCCATCTGAATGTCTTCTTTGGAGAAGTGTCTGTTCAGATCTTCTGCCCATTTTTTAATTGAATTGTTTGCTTTTTGTTTGTTGAGGTACGTGAGCTCTTTATATATTTTGGATGTCAACTGCTTATTGGATATGTCATTTACAAATATTTTCTCCCATACTGTAGGATGCCTTTTAGTTTTACTAATGGTGTCCTTTAATGTACAGAAGCTTTTCAGCTTGATATAGTCCCACTTGTTCATTTTTGCTTTTGTTTCCTTTGCCCAAGGAGATATCTTCATGAACAAGTTACTCATGTTTATATTCAAGATATTTTGCCTGTTTTCTTCTGTGAGTTTTATGGTTCCATGACTTACATTCAGGTCTTTGATCCATTTCGAGTTTACTTTTCTGTATGGAGTTAGACAGTAATCCAGTTACATTCTCCTACATGTAGCTGACCAGTTTTGCCAACACCAACTGTTGAAGAGGCTGTCATTTCCCTATTGTATGTCCATGGCTCCTTTATCATATATTAATTGTAAACTTGATATATATGGATTACTATGTTAGGGTTACTATCTGGACTCTCTAGTCTGATCCACTGGTCTATGGGTCTCTTTCTTGTGCCAGTACCAAATTGTCTTGATTACTCTGTCTTTGTAGTAGAGCTTGAAGTTGGGAAGCAAGATCCCCCCTGCTTTAATCTTCCTTCTCAGGATTGCTTTGGCTATTTCAGGGTGTTTTGTGGTTTCATATGAATTTTAGAACTATTTGCTCTAGTTCGTTGAAGAATGCTGTAGGTATTTTGATAGGGATTACATCGAATCTGTAGATTGCTTTAGGCAGGATGGCCATTTTGGCAATATTAATTCTTCCTACCCAAGAACATGAGATGAATTTCCATTTATTAGTATCCTCTTAATTTATTTTAAAAGTGTCTTGTAGTTTTCAACATAATAGTCTTTCAGTTCCTTGGTTTGATTTATTCCTAGGTATTTTATTCTTTTTGATGCAATTGTAAATGAAATTGTTTTCCTTGTTTCTCTTTCTGCTAGTACATGATTAGTATATAGGAATGCAACAGGTTTCTGTGTATTATTTTGTATTCTGCAACTTTGTCAAACTCAGATATTACTTATAGTAGTTTTGGAGTGGATTCTTTAGGTTTTCCTATGTACAATATCATATTATCTGCAAACAGTGACTGTTTGACTTCTTCCTTACCAATCTGGATGCCTTTTATTTCTTTGTGCTGTCTGATTGCTGTGGCTAGGACCTCCATTACTATGTTTAATAAAAGTGGGGAGAGTGGGCATCCTTGTCTTGTTCCCAATCTTATAGGAAGAGCTTTTAGCTTCTTGATGTTAAGTTTGATTTTGGCTGTGGGTTTGTCATCTTTGGCCTTCATTATGTTGAGGTACTTGCCCTCTATACACATTTTGTTAAAATTTTTTATCATGAATGGATGTTTAATATTGTCAAATACTTTTTCAGCATCTATGGAGATGATCATGTGGTTTTTGTCCTTTTTGTTGATGTGGTGGATGATGTTGATGAATTTTAGAATGTTATGCCATCCTTGCATCCCTGGGATGAATCCCAGTTGATCATGGTGCGTGATCCTCTTGATGTATTTTTGAATTTGGTTTGCTAATACTTTGTTGAGTATTTTTGCATCTATGTTCATCAGGGATATTGGTCTGTAGTTTTCTATTTTTGTGGTGTCTTTGCCTGGTTTTGGCATTAGAGTGATGCTGGATTCATAGAATGAGTTTGCAAGTATTCCCTCCTTTTCTAGTTTTTGGAAAATTTAAGGAGAATGGGTATTATGTCTTCTCTAAATGTCTGATAAAATTCAGTGGTGAAAACATCTGGTTCAGGAATTTGGTTATCGGTAGTTTTTTGATCATCAATTCAATTTCATTGCTGGTAATCGGTCTGTTTAGATTTTCTGTTTCTTCCTTGATCAGTCTTGGAAGGTTGTATTTTTCTAGGAAGTAGTCTATTTCCTCTAGGTTATCCAGTTTGTTAGCATATAAATTTTCATAGTATTCTCTAATGTATCTTTATATTTCTGTGTTGTCTGTCATGATTTTTCCTTTCTCATTTCTGATTCTGTTTATGTGTGTAGATTCTCTTTTTTTCTTAGTAAGTCTGGCTAGGGGTTTATCTATTTTCTTTATTTTCTCAAAGAACCAGCTCTTGGTTTCATTGATTTTTTCTGTTGTTTTATTCTTCTCAATTTTATTTATTTCTTCTCTGATCTTAATTATGTCCCTCCTTCTGCTGACTTTGGGCCTCATTTGTTCTTCTTTTTCCAGTTTCAGTAATTGTGAACTTTGACTATTCATTTGGGATTGTTCTTCCTTCTTTAAATAGCCCTGAATTGCTATATACTTTTCTCTTAGTACTGCCTTCACTGCATCCCACAGAACTTGGGGCATTGTGCTGTTGTTTTCATTTGTCTCCATATATTGCTTGATCTCTATTTTAATTTGTTCATTGATCCATTGATTATTTAGGAGCATGTTGTTAATCCTCCATGTGTTTGTGAGCCTTTTTGTTTTCTTTGTACAAGTTATTTCTAGTTTTATATCTTTATGATCTGAGAAGTTGGTTGGTACAATTTAAATCTTTTTGAATTTACTGAGGTTCTTTTTGTGGCCTAGTATGTGGTCTATTCTGGAAAATGTTCCATGTGCACTTGAGAAAAATGTGTATCCTGCTGCTTTTGTAGAGTTCTGTAGATGTCTGTTAGTTCCATCTGTTAAAATGTGTTGTTCAGTGCCTCTGTGTCCTTACTTATTTTCTGTCTTGTTGATCTGTCCATTGGAGTGAGTTGTGTGTTGACGTCTCCTGGAATTCATTGCATTCTATTTTATCTTTTAATTCTGCTAACATTTGTTTCACATATGTAAGTGCTCCTGTGTTGGGTGTATAGGTATTTATAATGGTTATATCCTCTTGTTAGACTGACTCCTTTATCATTATGTAATGTCCTTCTTTGTCTCTTCTTACTTTCTTTATTTTGAAGTCTATTTAGTCTGATACTAGTACTGCAACACCTGCTTTTTTTCTCCCTATTGTTTGCATGAAATATCTTTTTCCAACACTTCACTTTTAGTCTGTATATGTCTTCGGGTTTGAAGTGAGTCTCTTAGGCAGCATATTTATGGGTATTGCTTTTTTATCCATTCTATTACTCTGTATCTTTTGATTGGTGCATTCAGTCCATTTACATTTAGGGTGATTATTGATAAATATGTGCTTATTGCCATTGCAGGCTTTGGATTTGTAGTTACCAATGGTTCAAGGGCAGCTTCTTTACTATCTAATCTTCCAACTTAACTTACTTATTGTGCTATTATAAACAAAGTCTGATGATTCTTTATTTCTCTTCCTTCTTTTTCTACCTCCTCCACTCTTCATATGTTAGGTGTTTTATTCAGTACTCTTTGTGTTTCCCTTGACTCATTTTGTTGATAGCTGATTTTATTTTGCATTTAGTTAGTACTTGGTTGGTCTACTTTCTTTGCTGTGGTTTTATTTTGTCTGGTGACAACTATTTAGCCTTAGGCATACTTCCATCTAGAGTAGTCCCTTTAAAATACATTGTAGAGATGGTTTGTGGGAGGTAAATTCCCTGAACTTTTGCTTATCTGGGAATTGTTTAATCCCTCCTTTAAATTTAAATTATAATCTTGCTGGATACAGTATTTTCGTTCAAGACCCTTCTGTTTCAGTGCACTGAATATATCATGCCATTTCCTTCTGACCTGTAAGGTTTCTGCTGCAAAGTCTGATGATAGACTGATGGGTTTTCCTTTGTAGGTGATCTTTTTTCTCTCTCTGACTGCCTTTAATACTCTGTCCTTGTCTTTGATCTTTGCCATTTTAATTATTATATGTCTTGGTGTTGTCCTCCTTGCGTCCTTTGTGTTGGGAAATCTTTGGAGTTCCATGGTCTGAGAGACTATTTCCTTCCCCAGATTGGGGAAGTTTTCAGCAATTATTTTTTCAAAGACACTTTCTCTCCATTTTTGTCTCTCTTCTTCTTCTGGTATTCCTATAATGTGAATATTGTTCTGTTTTGATTGGTCACACAGTTCTCTTAATATTCTTTTATTTCTAGAGATCCTTTTATCTTTCTCTTAGCTTCTCTGTATTCCTGTTCTCTGATTTCTATTCCATTGACAGTCTCTTCCACCTCATCCAGTCTTCTCTTAAATCCTTCCATTGTTTGTTTCATTTCTGTCATCTCCCTCCTGAATTCAACCCTCAGTTCTTGAATATTTCTCTGTAGCTCCATCATCATGCCTATGACTTTTATTTTGATTTATTTTTCAGGAAGATTGTTCATTTCAGTCTCACCAAGCCCCCTCTAGTGATTGAGTGTTTTAGACTAAACAAGGTTCTTCTGCCTTTTCATGGCGATGGGAGTGGTTACTGGCAAGTGGCACATGTGACAACTGGGAAAACAGTGTCCCTTCCTGCTTGCCAGTTGCCTTGCCTGTGTCCACTGTCTGTGCTGGTTAACCGCACACAGAGAACAGCCTCTGGGTTAATCCCCTAGGCTGCTGTGGGCAGGGTGGCCTTTGAGATGGCTGAGGGCAATGGTGGGTGTTGCAGGCCAGCAGCATGTATGTTTGCCGCAAGAGCAAAGCGACTTTGTGCCTAACAGTCACCACGTCTCCACTGTCTGCGCTATCAACCATGCACAGGGAGCAGCCTCTCGGTTAATCCCCTGAGCTGCTGTGTGCAGGACAGCCCTCGGGATGGCCTAGGGCACTGCTGGGGGTCACGGTCCAATGGTGCATGTTCTGCTGCAAGAACAAAGCCCCTTCATGCTTCCCAGACTCTGTGCTCGTCTCTGCTGTTGCTGTCTGTGCCGGGCCAACCGCGTGCGGGAGGCAGCCCTGGGTCTGGGCCAGTTAGTTGCTCAGGGGAAAGCCTCTGTGTTAGGCTGTGTGGTTGCTGTAGGTGGGGCTTCTCCCCGGTTGTTCCACAGCAATGGCGGATCTGCTGGTTTGCTTGCAGGGCCGGCAGGGTGGGGAAGGAACTGCAGGCTGCTTATTGCCATGAGGTTGTTTGGAGCAGAATTGCCACCCAGGGATTTAGGGCACCTGAAGTTCCTTAAAGTCTTCTGGGCTGAGTGTGCCAGGACAATTTCGTCCACGTGTTAAACCCTTTTCCGTTTAAGACTTTTAAAGCGCCTGCTTTTCTTTTTTCCCAGGGCAGCCAGCTGTGGGAACCTGTTCACAGTCTTAATCTCAGATTTTACTTTTCCATTTTTCTAATATCCAGCACACCATGCAGGGTGGGTCTGTGTTCCCAGGTCGATTACTAGAGCTGGTTATTTAGCAGTCCTGTGTTTCCACTGCCTCCCCACTCTGATTGTTTTCCTCCTACTTGTGAGCTGGGGTGTGGGCAGTGCTCAGGTCCTGCCGGGTCATGGCTTTGTATCTTCTCCTTTTCCATGACATGGTGGGTTCTCACAGATGTAGCCTGGCTGTTGTACTGTATCTTCTGGTCACTCTTTTAAGAATAGTGTATTTGCTGTATTTTCAAAATATATGTGGTTTTGGGAGGATATTTCCCAAATATCCTCATGCTGCCATCTTGAGAATCTCCTTATAAATTCTTTTTTAGTGTGAGAGTAACATTTGCTTCATAAAATGAGTTGAGAAATATTCCCTAATCTTTAATTTTCTGGAAAAGTTTGAATAAAAGTGTTATTTCATCCTTGAATGTTTGGTAGAATTTTCTAAGGAAGCCATCTGAGTGTGGAGTTTTGTGTGGAAAGATTATTAACTCTAAGTTCAATTTTTTAAATACATATAAATCTATAAGCTCATTTACTTCCTGAGTGATCTTTGGTAGTTTATCTTTTTCTAGAAAGATATTCATTTAATCTAAATTGTCAAATTTATTGGCAATGTTTGGTCATAATATTCCCTTATTTTCATTTTAATATCTTTAGAACCTTTAATGATGTCTCCACTTTAATTTCTGATATTGTTAATTTGTGTATTTTACTTTTTCTGTTCATTGTGGCAATTTATAAATCTCATTGATCTCTCAGAGAAGCATCTTTTAATCTTATTTATTACTCTGTTGACTTTTCTTTTGTCTACATCATTGATTTCCTCTTTGAACTATATTTCTTTCTTGTTTGGGGGCTTCATTTGTTCTTTTTCTATTTTGGTAGAATTAGAATAGAAAGGTAGAAACTGAGGTTATTGATTTGAGATC
Organism: Manis javanica; assembly: GCF_040802235.1. Classification (NCBI taxonomy): domain Eukaryota; kingdom Metazoa; phylum Chordata; class Mammalia; order Pholidota; family Manidae; genus Manis; species Manis javanica. The sequence goes on from NC_133158.1 coordinate 156,123,013, forward strand.
TTTTTTATTTTCTAACATACGTGGTTAATGTTATAAATGTCTCTTTATTTAGCTTCTTCCCATAAATTTTGACATGCTATGCTTTCATTTTCATTCAGTTCAAAATACTTTTTAATTTCCTTTTCTGAGCTATGGTTTATTTTGAAGAATACAATTTAGTTTCCAAATATTTTAAGACTTTTCAGGTATATTCCTCTTACTGATTTATCATTTAGGTGCATTGTGGTCAGAGAGCATACTTTGCATGATTTAAATCCTTTTAAATTTATAAAGACTTGTTTTGGGGGCCTATTAGATGATCTATATTAGGAAATATATTATTTGCATTTGGAAAGCACATTCTGTTGACTTTTCAAAAGTAGTATCTTTACGGTTTATAGTATAAAGCTTTAAATTATCAGAGTATACTTTGAAGTGATATAATACCACTTTATAAATAATTTTTATAAATTATTTTATAAATTATTTATAAATAAATAATTTATAAATTATTTATAATTTATAAAAATTTATAAATAATTTTATAAATTATTTTATAAATTATTTTTCTTCTCTGAGAATTTGTGTTATTGTTGTCATAAACATTGCTTCTACATATATTATAAACCCAACAGTATTTTATTATGTTTTACTTTAAACAGTTATCTTTTAAAAGATTTAAATAACAACTACAAGCATTTATATTGCACTTACCATTTTTGGTGCTTTTCATTTAGACTAAGATTTGGTATTGTTTTTCTTCTGCCTGAAGGACTTCCTTTAGCACAGGTTTTCTCGTGCTGGACTCTTTCCACTTTTGTATGTCTTAGAATGCCTTTATTGCACTTCCAGTATTTTTTGTTTTATTTTGTTTTGTGCTCTGGTACTTATTATTTGCCAGGCAGTATTTTAAGCACCTTGAAGATTTTATGATATGAAACCTTATCTTTTACTTTATATATACTTTATTTTAATTTTTTAAGATTTTAAAAATATTTTTGGTTTTGGTAATGTACACAACACACAATTTGCCATTTTATCAACTTTAACATGAAGTGTAATTAATTACATTGACAGTGTTGTACAGCTATCACTACTTTCTAGTTCTAAATAGTTTCATCACCTCAAACAGAAATTCTGTACCCATTAAGCAGTAATTTCCCACTCCTCTTCCTCCCAGCCTCTAGTAATCTTCAATCGACTTCTGTATCTATGAATTTTCCAGATAATAAAGTGGGGCAATTATAGTGCTCACTTCATTTGTTTCTCATTTCTCAGGGAAGCATCACTGTTTTTATTTTGGTCCAATATCCAATGCCTTGAGAACTGTTTTCACATATTTTGTCCAGTTTTTTGGTTATTTTAGGTGGAATGGTAAATCCAGCCTGTGTTAGCCCATCTTGGCTAGAAACAGAAATCAAACCCTTATTTAACTCTTCAGGCTTTACCAAAATCATGTCTTGAATAAGTATGTAGGAGAAAAGGATATGCAATTAGAATGCCGTAATAAATCCCAGTATTTAAAGGGAGTCTAACTTTTTAAAATTTGCTGAAAATTGGAAAGAAGTTTAGATAATACATGTCAAACAACAGATTTAAATTGAGCATATTAACTCCATTGTAACTCCACTCTTAAGTATAAAATGTACTCTAAAACTTCTTTCCATGTGGATAGTCTCCAAATTTCTGCTTCAGCACTTTCTAGAAAAGGTAATATTATCTTTGGGGGTATGATTAAATTTGGAGGTTAATCCACCCATTATTGGATGAGCTTTAATCATTTGCCTATTTTTAGCAACCATTTATTGTGTCTAAAATTGGCTAGGCACCATCCTAGGTTCTGTCTATACAAAATAAATAGAATATACATCACTCCTTCAGGGGCTTATACTCCAGGAGCCAGAACAACTGCCCAGTCCTATAAGTCAGGCATGTTCGAGGCATATATTCTCTTTAAAGGCAGAGGGCACATTGAAAGAGCTATAAATGCTTGGACTGAAACAAAGCTAAAGAAGAGTTTCAAAAGGAAGAGAGAAGTCAAATGAAGAAGGAATTGAATATCAATTCTAAAGAATCCAAGTCTTAATTATGGACAAAGGAATGAACTTTTGAAAGCTGTTAAGTAAAGGTATGCTATGATCATAATTTCATACTGCATCAATCCTCCTGGAAGAAATATCAGGTGGGTTAGCAGCAATCAGAAAATTATAGTCCATGGGCCATATCTAGCCCTCTACTTGTTTTTTCGTGAATAAAGTGTATGAAAACACAGCCATGCTTATTTGTTTACATATTGTGTTACAATGATAAAGTTGAGTAGTTACAACAGAGACCATATGTCCTGCAAAGCTGTAAGTATTTACAACGGAAGACTTTATAGAAAAAGTTTGCCGACCCATGGAGTAGAGTGAGTCAAGAATGATTTCAGAAACTAATTAGAAAGGTTCTAGCAATAGTTCTAATGAGACACTATAAGAGCCTGACATTTAACAGGGCTTCTCACATGTTTAGCATCACTGGACCATGATTTTTACCATTTCCTTCAGTACTAAATCAAAACCAGGAGGCATTTTGTTAACCACCAACTGGTCTTTGCAAATAAAGCAGTATGTGGGCAAAGCAGTGAGGGCTGCTCTCTCGTTCGGCAATGCCTTTCTAGGAACACGTATTGCTGAGCTCCCTCAGAAATGAGCCTGAAGCACCTTCTCCAATCTACATCATGGCTCATAAAATCAGTATTCTTCTTCTGTAGTTGAGGTGTTCAGAAATGAATATAAAAAGTGATTGAGGCTATATTTCTCCCAGTGCATATATTAAGAACAGCTTCCCACTCTGTAGATTTCACCCAACTCTAAGTCAAAATCTATTCATGCCCACCCAACATAGTATTTGTCATTCTGATTCTATGATATTGATATACAAAGCCAAACAGTGTCATTTGATAAAGGAATTTTGCCAAGAGCTTGCCTTGCTTTCTTCTGAGCATATTTGTCACTGTGCAGATGGTTTTATATGCTCCTTGGTAATATATGGCTTGCAAGTGGTTTTACTAGAAAGCAAAGAGTAAATTTTGACCACTTTCTATTTTAGCAGAAGAATTCATCAATTTCATGCTAAAAAAGCATGATTTTGTGATTTTTCTGGAAAAATCTAGAGAAATGAGGTCATTTTGCTTTTAAAAATGGCATGAAAGTCTTTTTAGCTTTATGTCTCTATTTGATCATACTTTATAAAATAATATTTTGAGGGTTAGGAAGGTCTCTAGCTGAATAAAACCAGGTTTTCAAATATTACATGTCACATTTTGTATTTCCAGTTTTATTTATCACTTTCTTTAAAAACATTATGATATATTCTCTTATTTCTACATATGTACACTTACATATTTATAATTTCACTGGAACACTGATCAATGTTTAAAACTATGACATTATTCTGAATACTATTTGATTTTTCAACACTTTTGCTCTTTAGTGACCAACTTCTGAGCCATTTTTAAGTTTTTTAAAAATTAGTGACTTAACACAACCTATCACACAACCTTAATACAACCATTTTAAAATAAAAAATATATATATTTAACATATGTGAAATACACAGTATGAAAAAAGTTAACCTAGGTAAACTGTCTCCTGATAAATAAATGCAGCTTACATAAACTGATAAATACATCCTTTTCAGAACCTTCACAACTTTTAATATAGTAAAGATTATTAAGCAACTTTCAACATTTTTATGATAATTTAATTAGCTTTCTTTTCCAAATTTCTGAAATTTGAAGACAACCAAAATAGGGCAGGTAAGAAGAGATGGTGGTATGGTCTAGATTAAGAAAGGTCCCTGGGAAAAAGAATGATCCATCCAATATTTTTGTAAAAATAAACCTCTATGATTATGCTGCCAACATTTCAAATGAAATGAAGGATGTTGTCCTATTATAAGTATTTTTGGAGGAAATGCTACTAAAAAAGTCAACATGAAATTAAGTGTTTGTTTCTTCTAAGCATTAAAACATATTTATAACCTTAATCCTCATTGTAAATGCAAAATATGGTATCTCCAAAATGTAACTTTCAGTTTTATTTTATTTAAAGTGATTAGGAATGAGATGACACATGCATTGAGAACTGGGAAAAAAAAAAGAAAAGGAAGCAGCCATTACGACTCCATGCGGAAAGAACAGCTAAGTGCAAACGCCTTGAGACAGAAATTAAATCGCCATGTTCAAGGAGCAGAAAGTAGCCCAGTGGCTGGAGCAGAGTAAATACCCATCCGCACATGGTCCATGGTCTATATTTTATTAATAGCCACATGGTATCCTCTTATTCATCTGTCATCTCCACGATGCTGGCATACAATAACCATCAATAAGAAACAAGCAGAGAAAGGTCTTGTACTCCACTGGTTATAATATTTGATATATTTTTCGCAGTAGCCTTACAAAAGCTGATAAATCTCCTTTACTTATAGTGAACCAAGGGCAGAAACATTAGTTCTAAAGAGAATTAATACTTATAAAGGGTGCTTGTCTATGTATTTCCATAGGCATAGCAGCAAATCTCTTCACATTCTGGTCACCAACTCAGCCCAAGAGCATTTGCCTCGACACCCTCCAATATCAAATATTTTGGAAAATTCTGAGGAATTTCCTCTTGCCAGCCATTGTCCAAACTACTTCACATGTGGCAGCCTTGCCTCCCTTGACCCCTGGGCCCATCAAACAAGTAGAAAGCCCCTTCTCTTCACCAGGTGGTATAAACAAGCTCCCTTAAACTCAAATCTGAAAGAAGACAGGAAAGCTATAATAAAAAATTTAATGTAAAAGAGTATAAAAAAATTAATCAATAGCTACTGATCGTTTATAGCATTGTTTGTTAATTTCCTGTTTCACTCTACAAAAGATTTAAAGAGGTCTGAATAGACACTGGTGATACAAGAGGATAATATTAATAAGCCAAGGGAATCTTATTGAAGGGAAGATGTGATTAAGGAAAAAAGATCCATGAGATTTAACAGGCAAAAATGTATACTGAGTGTGCCTGCAGAGCTGAGTCCTGGGTCTTGAATTTGGCTAAAATTTTCTGGTAATGAAAAGCAAAATTATGGGACTATGTATCTGGAAGAATTGCTACTGAATTAGCCAATACCCAAATGAGGATACCAGAAATCTTTCACCCATTTCCCACTGACAAAACTCCTTAATATCCTCCTACAGTATTTGAGCTATTTTTATATTCATTCACTGCCTAAATATATTGCACATAATACATAATAAATGTTAAGTGGTTCATTCATCTGTCATCACCCTTAATTGGATTAATTTGTTAATTTTTAAATTTATTACTCAAGTTCTGGGACATTTTAAGATAAGCCCCTCAAAGTACATGGCTCATAAAAGATTCTCTTGGTAAAAATTTCACATGGATGGTGGGTTTGTGGGAAAGTTATTCTGAAACAGCCAGCACTTTCTTTTCATCTTGTGTCACATCCTTTTATACTAAGAAGTAGGGATATTTCTCTTTCTATGTGTAAGAAGTAATATTTCCAGAGTGGTAGATATGCTTAAAAACATCATTAGGAACAAAATATAATGCAATACAATTGTAAAGAAGATATGGTTATTAGGCTCATTCTTGAAAACTCAGTTGTACTAAAAAACAGTCTCTCAATAAAAAAACTGATTAATTCAAGTAGTAAATTTATATCCAAAATTCAAGAATTAACTGCTTTTTAGTCATTTCTGTTTCATCACCATTTTGAAGTACATTAGCAACAACACTTAGAAAATTTAACACATGGTGCATTTGCTACAGGTAAAACAGTTATAAGAAGTATTCACTGACCTCCAGTCATTAACAGTTTGGTTGACCAGAGAACACATAAATACCTAACAAATTAATTAGAATAGAAATAGTTAAGTAAAATGGCCTTGATAATCACTTAATCTCTAAGTTAGAGGTGCATTAATTTGTTCTATCACAAATTAAAACCAATAGATACAATAAAAGATCGATATCCCTCCTCTTTTAAAAGACACATATTTTAGAAGAAAAGATTTTGAAACTTTAGAGCTGAAGAAGCATGTCTGAATATAGAATATACTCCCACCCAGGGAGTTATACAGAATTATGATATTAGAATTTCTAGCACAAAATCTTATACCAACAATGCTTAAAGCATCTCTTGCCTATATACCTGTCAGCTGTATATATAACTTATAACTTTAAGAAGTTGCATTTGAACATTAATAATTAAACAAATAAAGCATTAAATTCAGAACAAACCCTAATAGACCTTTATAGGTGTGTTGTTTTTTTTTTATATATTAAGAACAAGAAGCAGTATGTTAGTAATTAAGTAAATATTATAGTAAGTATAACTTATACTTGAAGCTTATCACTCCCCAGGAAACAGATATTTAATTTGTGGTCATGATAATAACAACCTAATGAACTTCACATCTTTAAGGAGAGCTTATTAAACTTCAAAGAAGGCAAAATAAGAATGTATGAGTAAAAGTACATCCTTAGCCTTTCATTAGGCAAAATGAGCATGAGTCCTGGCCCAGCATGGCCTCCAAAGTTAGCACTCCCAACTACAAAGCAAATGTATGCAGAGAAATGTACAACAAAAGACAAAGCTTTTAAAGCTCCAGTTGAATTTCCACAAATGTTGCTTACAAAAGCCACCATTCTCTGTGTTAACAAAAAGTTGTGGATCCGTTCTTCACTAAATCCTCTTTTCTTGCATAATCCACCTTGTGCACTTTAGTTTGAGTGTGTTTTATCTGATCTAATCCTGGGCTCATTCACTCTCAGATAGAAGCAACAGGATTATTTCACACTTAAATGAGGTCCAATCTTTATGTGATCCATAAGAGGACACCTGGCTGTTACAGAATTTAAGCAAAAGATTAACCAGGTGCTCAAGGCACATAATGATTTCTAATATAATAACAGTTTATGTTAAAAAGAATTACTGTCAGACCACAGCAAAAATGCATTCTAAATTGTACATATAAGGTCTATTCTATATAAGTCTATCATATGGGTATTTTATGTGTGTAATGTTTACACACTTACACACATAAGAGTATTCATTTCAAGAAAAGAATCCACATTCTATTAGAAATTTTATAACTCAAAGAGTGTTCACGTTTTCATTCATGTATTTCTTTCATATTAAGCACATCCACAGATTAAAATGGGTTGAGTAGGGCTAGGCTTTGTGGCTGAGCAAATTAGTCCCTGATTTTTTTCTTTTAATGCAGTGGACAAGAAAGCTCTATAGAAAATAATCTAAGTGCCCATGAAGCTAGAAAACATGGATTAGTATGAAGTAAGTCTAGCTTCCTTGTCTTGGTCCTAGGGGACCATTATATTAAAAAAACTTGTATGTGCGTATGTGTGTGCTGTATGTGTATACATGCACATGTGTTGTATGCATATATATTTCACATTTGTTGAGGTTGTACACACGTTTCTTGTGCATTTAGTTGTTAATTTATCATTACTAATGTGTTGAAGTCTCCTGTCCACTTTAAACAGTTTTCTGATTCCAGAGTCTCTCATTGCCTCAATATTTAAAAAAAAATGTTAAAGCCAAAGCTACAAAAATATGCTTTTAACTATAAAATCTATATAAAAATCAATGCAATTGCTATATATTTTTCAATATCTTTGAAATTTGTACACTAGTTATTTTTAAAAGGAAGAAAATGTCATAGACACTTAAGGAAAATAGAAGATAATAATAACGCTGATATGTGTCTTACAGAGTACCTCTTGGTTTTTACATCTGCATCAGAGAAAAGGAATGTGACTGATACATGAAAAGATTGGAAAGTACAAAAGCATTACTTTGATGCCTTTTTTAGCACATTAAAATTTGTTAAATAAAATTAATCATTCAAAGACCTGAAAAACCAATTCCATGTGGAAATTATGCAGAATAAAATGCACCAAAAGTCATATCTCAAATGACTAAAACTTCTTCATCTCCCTGAGGCTACCTTTCTTTACCTGCACAATGAAGGAGTTGGAGAAACGCTTAATTTCTTTTTTAATTGAACATTATTATCAAATACAGAAAGATCCCTACATTTTACTGATGGAAGAATACATTCCAGATGTTTACACTTCTAGTAATTTAGAGTGATATACCAATTAATGAATCTCCTAGGAACAAATACATTTAATAGCAGACTTAATAGCACTATTAAAATAATTTAATAAATTATGAAGCTGTGTTTCTGTGATCATTGAGTGCAGCCATCTGGTTTCCACCAAGTGTGTGTGAGAATAGATATATGGACATAAATAATGACAATGACATCTTCAAAGAATTGTTGAAGTGCAGTTACCTCACATAATATATTGAGTAAATAACAATCATAAGCAAACATTTTAGCCATTATCATCATGACATCTATGAGCAGACAGTAACACAGTTATATATATATAAAGGGGGTCTTCTCTATTTGGGGTACTGATTATTCCTACTATATTCTAACCAATTATGTTTAACTGATATGTGTTCAGACAATATAGGCAACTCTTCTCCCTATAAAAATTACATTATGTGATTTGAAGTACATATTATATTACTTCCTCTAAATTTATAAATTTAATCTTCAAAACTAGTACTGAAAATGTACTAAGTTCATAGTGTCGATTCTTAATCATCTTAACCCTTTCAGTTTTTAAAACGACTAACCATTTTCTCTGGGAATACGTTGACAAAATAACATAGTTCTATCTTGTAATAATTGTGTCACATTGACATAATAAAGAAGATATATAAAAAATGGGATAAAATTTTGAAAAATGGGTTCTCTAGCTTAAAATGATGGTCACATTCTCATCAAACATGGCCACTGATATCAGTTGGGCCAAGGCTTTTCATTCTTATTAATCAATAAACTAGAAATATATATTAATATATAAATAAATATATAAATATACAAATAAATAAGGTGAAAATTCAGGTACACAGCTGACTGCAACATACTCAGTCTCAGGCATGGGTAACTTAGATTTTCATTGGTGAATTGGAGGATGGAATAAAAGTGGATTTTATATGTATGGAGAACAGCATTAAAATATAAGATAAACTTAGAATGAAATCCAAAGAGGAAATGTACATAACAGTGAGGGGAGAAGAGTTGCCTATATTGTCTGAACACATATCAGTTAAACATAATTGGTTAGTGCCCCAAATAGAGAAGACCTCCTTTATATATATATATATAACTGTGTTACTGTCTGCTGATAGATGTCATGATGATAATGGCTAAAATGTTTGCTTATGATTGTTAAATGCTCAATACTAGTTAAACACTAAGCACACTATCTCATTAATTCCCAGGCTACCCCAATCAGGAATTAAAGTATTGTTTTTCTCCTGGTTTACAGATGAGGAAACTAAGACTAAGAGAGGATTCATGGTAAGTCTAAGTCCTTCTCATGCTCCACTATTCAGAATATGTATCATTTCACAGAATACTTTCTGCGTTTCCTCTGCAGGCTAGAAAGATCTCTTTTGTGCTACACAAAGCCACTTGAGCCCATGAAAAGTTCATTTTCCGAAATTGCTGCCAGTTTACCAGAAGCAGTAGAAAAATTCTACCAACATTTATGTTATTATGTAAACTACCTATCAAATACCTCCATTAACTTTGTTCATTACTGTTTTTAAATTTTTCTTTCATTATTTTCTTAATAGCATAACAAAACAAAATAAACAGAAATATATGCAGCATAACAAAAAGGTTGTTTTACTGCCATTGCCAGATAAAACTTAGGATACCCAGTTAAATTTTAATCTCAGATATAAAAAGAATATTTAAGCATATATCCTATTTTTATTTGCAAAATTGAGCAAACAGTTTGTTTGTTTGTTTTTTGGTATCATTAATCTACCATTACAAGAGGAACATTATGTTTACTAGACTACCCCCATCACCACATCTCCTCCACATATCCCATTACAGTCACTGTCCATCAGCAAAGTAAGATGCTATAGAATCACGACTTGTCTTCTCTGTGTTGTACAGCCCTCCATGTGTCCCCCACCACATTATACATGCTAATAATAGTGTCCCCTTTCTTTTCCTCCCACCCCCTTAAATCTCCCTTCCCATCCATCCTCCCCAGTCCCTTTCCCTTTGGTAACTGTTAGTCCATTCCTGGGTTCTGTGAGTCTGCTGCTGTTTTGCTCCTTCAGTTTTTTCTTTGTTCTTATACTCCACAAATGAGTGAAATCATTTGGTGCTTGTCTATCTCTGCCTGGCTTATTTCACTGAGCATAATACCCTCTAGCTCCATCCATGTTGTTGCAAATGGTAGGATTTGTTTCCTTCTTATGGCTGGATGATATTCCATTGTGTATATGTATCACATCTTCTTTATCCATTCATCTACTGATGGACACTTAGGTTGCTTCCATTTCTTGGTTAGTGTAAATAGTGCTGTGATAAACATAGGGGTGCATCTGTCTTTTTCAAACTGGAGTGCTACATTCTTAGGGTAAATTCCTAGAAGTGGAATTCCTGGGTCAAATGCTATTTCTATTTTGAGTTTTTTGAGGAACCTCCATACTGCTTTCCACAATGGTTGAACTAATTTACATTCCCATTAGCAGTGTAGGAGGGTTCCCCTTTCTCCACAACCTCACCAACATTTGTTGTTGTTTGTCTTTTGGATGGTAGCCATCCTTACTGGTGTGAGGTGATATCTCATTGTGGTTTTAATTTGCATTTCTCTGATAACTAGCGATGTGGAGCATCTTTTCATGTGTCTGTTGGTCATCTGAATTTCTTCTTTGGAGAACTGTCTGTTAGGCTCCTCTGCTCATTTTTTAATTGGATTATTTGATTTTTGTTTGTTGAGGTGTGTGAGCTCTTTATATATTTTGGATGTCAACCCTTTATCGGATCTGTCATTTATGAATATATTCTCCCACATTGTAGGATGCCTTTTTGTTCTATTGGTGGTGTCCTTTGCTGTACAGAAGCTTTTCAGCTTAATATAGTGCCACTTGTTCATTTTTACTTTTGTTTTCCTTGCCCAGGGAGATATGTTCATGAAGAAGTCGCTCATGTTTATGTCCAAGAGATTTTTGCCTATGTTTTCTTCCTTGAGTTTTATGATTTCATGACTTACATTCAAGTCTTTAATCCATTTTGAATTTACTTTTGTGTATGAAGATAGACAATGATCCAGTTTCATTCTCTTACATGTAGCTGTTCAGTGTTGCCAACACCAGCTGTTGAAGAGGCTGTCATTTCCCCACTGTTTGTCCATGGCTCCTTTATCATATATTAATTGACCATATATGTTTGGGTTAATATCTGGCCTCTCTATTGTGTTCCACTGGTCTGTGAGTCTGTTGTTGTGCCAGTACCAAATTTTCTTGATTACTGTGGCTTTGTAGTAGACCTTGAAGTTGGGAAGCGAGATTCCCCCCACTTTATTCTTCCTTCCCAAATAGCATTTGACCCAGGAATTCCACTTCTAGGAATTTACCCTAAGAATGTAGCACTCCAGTTTGAAAAAGACAGATGCACCCCTATGTTTATCACAGCACTATTTACAATAACCAAGAAATGGTTATTGTAATTTTCTTGATTACTGTGGCTTTGTAGTAGACCTTGAAGTTGGGAAACGAGATTCCCCCCACTTTATACTTCCTTCCCAGGATTGCTTTGGCTATTCGGGATCTTTTGTGCTTCCATATGAATTTTAAAACTATTTGTTCCAGTGCATTGAAGAATGCTGTTGGTATTTTGATAGGGATTGCATTGAATCTGTAGATTGCTTTAGGCAGGATGGCCATTTTGACAATATTAATTCTTCCTAGCCAGGAGCATGGGATGAGTTTCCATTTGTTAGTGTCCTCTTTAATTTCTCTTAAGAGTGTCTTGTAGTTTTCAGAGTATAGGTCTTTCACTTCCTTGGTTAGGTTTCTTCCTAGGTATTTTATTCTTTTTAATTCAGAGCAAACAGTTTTTACATTTAGTAATGTATGAGTTTCCTATTGCTGCTTTAATAAGTTACTCCAAATTTATTGCCTTAAAAATGCAAATTTTTCTCTTCTGGTTCTGGAAGTCAGAAGTCTAAAATTAAGGTGCTGGCAGGGCTGCCTTCCTTCTGGAGGCTTCAGAAGACAATCCATTCCCTTGTCTTTTGTAACTTCTAGAGTTTGCCTACTTTCATTGGCCCATGGCTCCTAACTCCATCTTTAAAGTGTAGCACATAGTATTTTCTCTCCTCTTTGACTCTTGCTTCCTATGTTCTAAGGACCCTTGTGATAACATTGAGCCTGCCCACATAATTCAGGGTAATCCTCCCATCTGAAGATCTTTTATTTATTACATCTATAAATTTCCTTTTGAATGTAAGATTCACAGGTTCTGGGGGCTAGAATGTGGACATTTTGGGGAAGCCCTTATTCTGTCTACCACAAGTAGTTTCTCATACTTGCTAAAATACTTTATCCATTGTTGGTTCTTCTCCTTCATCTTTGCTCCTGAGTTTATTTTTCCTCATGCTGAATTGGATGTTTTGGTAGTTTCTTCAGTAACACCTGTGGGTGGTAGAGTCTTTTAGTCTACATGATTCAGAAAATGTGTTGTCACTGCTATTATACTTTGTACTTGATCATACTATGCTTTGACTCTGGAGAACTATGCTCTTTTCTCAACTCTTGGGATGCGATAGGAGTGAGACCTGCCAATGACAGCATTGTATTTCCTGAGTGGGCAGGTATCCTAGCAGTGCCAAAAAGGTGCAATAATACTTCTGATAGGATTAGTGAAAGAGGATTTTAACCAAAGGTGGCTGTCATCTTAAGGAGATAAGTTGTCTGATAATGGAGCCAACATTCCAGAGAGCAGATTTGAGAGATGGAAAGAAACAATGTTTATGCCCTTAAATCAGGCTACTTATGAAGCCAAATCTTCTCTCAGATTTTCCAGATAGATAATTCAATAAATTTCCTTTGTTTAAACCAGTTTAAGTTTATGACAGCTTGAAATCAAAAGAAACCTACACACATGTTAAAATTTTTATTTATATGTTAATGTATTTCATATTTTTTAAGCCACATGTTATTTTTAAGTGAGGGAAAAAATTAAAATCAATAGTTAACATATCTATTAATATTGATTCAGAGAACCATAACAGTGATTTCTCTTATAATATGGCCATAGTTCTAAAACAAAACATGGGAAGGACTAAATTCACCTTAGGTGATACTTCACAGATTACCATTATCAGATTTGCTAATGCGTCTTCTGCTTGCCTCTACAATGATTCTGTAACCTTACTCCTCTGATGCTCTTCAACCTCAGTCAAGAAAACTGTGAGAAAGAAAACACTTTGTAATGGTTGTGTGGCTATGGACCAGCTGCATAGCCTTGGAAAATCAATGAATTTTCTGATAATTTCTTTTGCTCCATTCCTTACAGAGTTCTCTTTGTTGTCTGGGAGCATGAAGAGAAAGCCTGGGAATTCTTTTTCTGTTGGCTTATCCATTAATGAAATGGGGAAATACATCAAGATATATGTAATTCAATGTTAAAAACTACCCCTAACCTCTTAAAAAAATATCTCAGGTTTGTACCATGAACAAACACTTTAGAAGATGGTTTGAAATTTATCTGGGATGTGCAAATGTTGGAAAATTGTTCTGATGAGTAGACATCTATTCTGATTGGTCACTGGTCATGGCATACTGATTGATAAATGTTTCCAATGTTACTCTTGAGAGGGGGCAAGTAATCATGTAGACCAGGGTCTCCATAAAGTTATATTCTCAGGCATTAGTTAAGTAGGTGTGGGGTAAATGGCAGAGTTTCAATAATTTCCCACCTGACCTTAGTCCGTTTACATATAAATGCATGTTTCAGAGCCTCCAGTGGATATGGAGCAAAAGCTGGAAAAAAAACGGCCATTCTCTCTTCCCCTCCATTCCTGGCATGTAATTGGTCTGGCATTTGCCAGTCACCAAGAGTTCCTCCTGAAAGAGGTGGATGGGGAAGGAGAGTAGGCACTGTGGCCTGAGGGGACGGCCAGTCAGGGGCCTGGCTACCAACCATAAGGAATAAAAGACATTCTCTCAACCTGCCCTTGCCTTTGACTTATTTCAGTGTCTCCTGATTCATAAGGGGCCTCGTCGTGGTCCAGGAGCATCCTTCCCCCCAGAACTACAGTAGTATTCTGTCACATTTTATGTCAATGCCTATCCCAATATGCCCAGTGTATTTAATTAGGAATCAGTGAGGCTTAGAAACACATGGGGAGAAAACACTTGAAAGTACATTCATATACATGTATATGTTAAAATTTTGCATATTTTATATACAAAGCTATATATATTATGCACAAAAATATGCATATGTAGGCATATATGTATACATATTTTTACATCATCTTATAAAGGAGATGGTTAATTTCACAGAAGACAAAAATAAGCACAAATAAAAATACAGAGAAATTGAAAATAAATTTACAAAGACACTGCAATGCACATATATTAACATTAGCAACACATAATATAGAAAAGGAGAATTCTGTATTTTGTCATCATATAGAGCCCAGTACACCCAAGAGAGACTTAATTAAGAAGCCTTAAAATTGCAAGTTTATTAAATGAGCATACTAGAGAAGCTAAATCCTTTACTTTTAAATACACTTTAGGAGGCCTACCCTGCTGTTACTCACAGTTATGATCATTTGTTTATCTGAAACCTATAATTTGCTGTTCCTACTTATACACATTAGATAATATTGAATTTTAAATGAGTTAATTTATTTCTGAACCAGTAATGTTGTACTGACATTTATTTATTATCAATATATAGATTCATAAATATTACTTTTCTTATTATAATTAAGAAAAGTTCTATGAAGAAAATATGACAAATACAGTAAGGTCTGGCCAATGAGATATAACCAGACATGTTGTGTATTCCTATCAAAGGAAATCTTTATCCAAAGGACTGAAGAAACACTTTTTCCTCCTTCCTTCTGCATGGAATAGGAAAGTGACCCCTGGACTTCAAATAGTCAACTTGGAAACATGGGGCAAGGGGCATACTTTATGACAGAAAAGTTATATGGTCTGATCTTCCATTCTAGCCATGGACAGTTGTCTCCTGAATTCTTTTACACTGTTATTTGGGGGGTTACAGTTAGAGCAGAATTCATCTCATGACTGAAATATTCTTACTGGGACAGAAAAATGGAGGGAAGTTATTTGGAGGCCTAAACAGTTTTGTTAGGGAGAGATAGCCTGACTACTGACAAATGACGTGATATTAAGGAAGCAGATGTGATCTTTTCAGGAAGTTTTCAGTTTCAATCTCTAGGATTTGTGGTGTGCAGTAGTTAATTTGAAGTTTTTGTTTTCCTCATTATAAGTTCCTTTTCTCATCAGCAAGACTTCAGTGAAATATAGGGAAACCATTATTTCTGCTATTAGTTATATTTTAGAACAGTAAGGAACATGGCCTGTTTGCACTTGAAAACTGGAGAAGCAATTGTAAAGAAATAAAATGTCTTTAGTAAATGCAAGAGTGATCCAAAGCGAGCTGACAGGCTGATGTAAAAAGGGACAACCAGGATGGGTTTGTGGACCATTCAAGCATTCCTGTGATATTCTCAGGAATCATTGTTAAGGGGACCTCAGTAAAAACCTGGACTTCATAACACAGGATGACTTGCTTTCCAGTGGAATGATGATAGAGAATTATAATTCTGATGATGAAAGAGTGGAGATATGGAGTTATTAATATGCACCCACAGAACCCATAGGAAAGCTTTGAAATCCTATTATTTTTATTATTATCATAGTATTAGTTTTATTTGCATTTATTTTATAAAGAGATGATAATTTCTTTTAAGATTTAAGGACACATTTTACAAAATAAACATGTTAAGTTATCCATATATTTTGAAGAAAATGTATTGATTTCTTCAGTTATGCATAATGATTTTGAAAAAGGAATTTTAGAATTTCTAAACTAGCAGGGAATGAATATAGCATGTATACTAGCTAAGGGCATATCCAGTAATTCTGACAAATTCATGGTGGCTTTGAAATGCAGTAGACAATAAGTACTAGGCCTGTAATGTCTGAAAGTGGAAATCAATTGATAATTAAAATAATCTTGGAAGATAATTAGAAACTATATTAAATAAAGAATAAAACAAAAATCTCACATATGTTAAGAAGTCACTTAAGACCCCAGAAAAACATTTTCATTTTTGAAGAAAGCTTCTAAACAAAATAATACCTTGTTACAGAGTACTAAAACCAGAATTTGATAAAGTTATGGCACATTTTTTGAATAATTTTTATATGGAAAATGTTCTTCCAAAGCAATGCTTCTCATTCTTTTTATTGTGTCAACATTATTTTAATCATCCACAAGCTTTTCCTTTTACCAAATAATTTACTGCAAATGCTTGTTTTGTGTCTTTAAGTAACTGAATGTTATTAATATTATTTCTAGCACTCTCATTTTGGTGGTCAATATTTTAACCTACAAAAATTAACTGCCAATTTTTTGAAGAATTTTATTTGTTTATTTATTTATAAAGACATCTTTTCAAAATGTTGTCTAAAGTAAAGAAAAGGAAAGGTAATTTATCTTTTTAGAATCTAAGGTATTTAAACTTGGTCAACTTTTCTCTATGGTAAAAATAAAACAAAAGGAGGGAGGAAGGAAGTTAGGAAGGAAAGAAGGAGAGAGAGAGAGAGAGAGACGCAAGGAGGGAGGAGAGGAAAGAAGGAGAGGGGAAGGGAGGAACAACAAAAAGAAGGAAGGAAGTTGATATTTGTATTATTCCAAGTTTTGTCAACAAGAACAAACACCAGCAAGAAAATTGTTCAACTCCTTCAAGACTATGGGGAGGTCTAGGTATGTCCATTGCTGCAGGGTGGGTCATCAGGAACATCAGTATCTCCTGTCTTCCACACCAGGAATTTTGGTTCACAAGGACACTGAATGTAGCAGAATTATAATACACTATTTCATTTGCATTAAACCACTTTATACATACCACATTCTCAAAATAACAATACAGACTGTAACCACAAAATATTATTGAAGAGTTAAAACAAGTTTTGTGTGCAGCCTCCATATTTTGCCCCCATTTTTTAGGTTTGTAATATCACTATATTGTCATATCATATTGACTTTATATATAAGAAGCTCTTTCTTTTAATCTTTTTAAAATCCTAGTTCTATAAGGAACTATGTACTTGATGCTTATGTAAATGTTCTTTGTAAATGTCTCTGCAGTAAATTTGATTGCCTAAAGTTGATCCTTTGGTAAATTCTTTAGGAACGATCATAGTAACAATATTCCCTCAGTTTTGCCATTTTGATAACAATTTACCTCCATCCTCTATACTTGAAGATAACTTTTGCTCATTAAAAAAAGTCTGGAAGGAGAGACAGAGGCTTCCTCCTAAAACTTGATATAGTTAGAAAATTTAATTGGCGCAAGTAATCCTGAGAGAGCAGCAGGAAAGAGGATGGCGTCAGACTGCACACATCTGGAGAAAAGAGCAGACCTCACCAAATGGGGTAATATACCAGAGCTGTGGCTCCACAGGACCCGAGCCCTTCCCTCACCCCAGCTCACCAGTGGGAGGAAGAGAAACGGAGCAGGGAGGGAGTGGAAGACATGGGACTGCTGAATACCTAGCTCCGGAGATCTGCTCTGGGAGGACAAACCTGGGAGGACTCGCATGAGTACCGCGTTGGAAAGTTAATACAGGCAGAGTTCCTGGGGAGACTGGGATTCTGGCCACTTGTGGAAAGCAGGGATCCATATCTGGCTACTCTGGGACAAAAACTTATACCTGTGTGCCCGGCCCACTGGCTCAGGCAGTGGAGACAGGCACAGCAGCCAGGAGGCTGGGACCAGCTCTTTCCTCGCCCCAGCCACCAGTACCACTCCCCTGAGGCCCCCAACATTGCTTCAGGGGCTGAGCAGCTCCAGAATAGAGCTTCTGAACACTAGAGGGCACCATATACAAACATGAAATGCCAAAGGAACCTTGTCCAGAGTAAAACTGTTAATACAACTCCTGAGAAAGATTTAAATGATATGGACCTTGTGACTCTTCCTGAAACGGAGTTCAAAATAAAAATCATTAACATTCTAATGGAGGTACAGAAAGGCATCCAAGAATTCAGGAATAAATTCAGGTCAGAGATCCAATCATTGTAGAACATGATGGAGGGTATTAAAAGCAGGTTGGATATGGTGGAGGAGACAATAAATGAAATAGAAACTAGAGAAGAGGAATACAAAGAAACTGAGGCACAGAGAGAAAAAATGCTCACTAAAAATGAAAGAATATTGAGAGAACTGTGTGACCAAACCAAGTGGAACAATATTTGCATTATAGGGATACCAGAAGAAGAAGAGACAGAGAAAGGGATAGAAAGTGTCTTTGAGGATGTAGTTGCTGAAAACTTCCCCACTCTGGGGAAGGAGATAGTCACTCAGGCTATGGAGAACCACAGATCTCCCAACAAAAGGGACCCAAGGAAGACAACACCAAGACACATAGTAATTAAAATGGGAAAGATCAAGGATAAGGACAAACTGTTAAAAGCAGCCAGAGGCAGAAATTAGATCATATACAAGGGAAAGCCCATCAGGCTAACATCAGACTTCTCAGCAGAAACCTTACAGGCCAGAAGGGAGTGGCATGATGTATTTAATGCCATGAAGCAGAGGGCCTGGAACCAAGATTACTTTATCCGGTGAGATTATCATTTAAATTTGAAGGAGGGATTAAACAATTTCCAGATAAGCAAAAGCTGAGAGAGTTTACCTCCCACAAACCAACTCTACAGTCTATTTTGGAGGGACTGCTATAGATGGAAGTGTTCCTAGGGTTGGATAGCTGTCACCAGAGGTAGTAAAATCATGGTAGCGAGGATGGAGCGGCTGATTTCAAGGCAAATGCAAAATTAAATTGACTATCCCCAAAGTCAATCAAGGGCTAGACAAAAAGAACAGAATTTGATACCTAATATATAAAGAATGGAGGAGGAAGAAAAAGGAGGAGAAATAGAAAATAATTTTTAGATTGTGTTCGTAACAGCATACAAAGTGAGTTAATTTAGACTCTTAGATAGTAAGGGAAGTAACCTGGAACCTTTGGTAACCACAAATCTAAAGCCTAAAATGGCAATAAGTACATACCTATTAATAATCACACTAAATGTAAATGGAATGAATGTATCAATCAAAAGACATAGAGTCACTGAATGGTTAAAAAAAACAAGACCCATCTATATGCTGCTTACAAGAGACTCACCTCAAACCCAAAGACATGCACAGACTAAAAGTCAAGGGGTGGAAAAAGATATTTTATGCAAACAATAGAGAGAAAAAAGCAGGTGTTACAGTACTAGTATCAGACAAAATAGACTTCAAAACAAAGAGAGTAACAAGAGAAAAAGAAAGACACTACATAATGATAAAGGGCTCAGTGAAACAAGAGAATATAACCAGTATAAATATATATGCACCCAACACAAGAGCACCAGCATATGTGAAACAAGCACTAACATAACTAAAGGAGGAAATAGAATGCAATGCATTTTCATTTTAAGAGACTTCAACACACCATTCACTCCAAAGGACAGATCAACCAGACAAAAAATAAGTCAGGACACAGAGGCACTGAACAACACGCTAGAACAGATGGACCTAATAGACATCTATAGAACTCTACATCCAAAAGCAACAGGATACACATTCTTCTCAAGTGCATATGGAACATTCTTCAGAATAGACCACATACTAGGTGACAAAAAGAGCCTCAGTAAATTCAACAAGATTGAAATTCTACCAACCAACTTTTCAGGCCACAAAGGACTAAAACTAGAAATAAATTGTACAAAGAAAGCCAAAAGGCTCATAAACACATGGAGGCTTAACAACACACCTCTAAATAGTTAATGGATCAACAACCAAATTAAAAAGGAGATCAAGGAATATATGGAAACAAATGACAACAACAACACAAAGCCCCAACTTCTGTGGGACACAGCAAAAGCAGTCTTAAGAGGAAAGTGTATAGCAATCCGGGCATATTCAAAGAAGCAAGAACAAACACAAATAAATAGTCTAACATCACAATCATCAAAATTGGCAAAAGAAGAACAAATGAGGCCTAAAGTCAGCAGAAGGAGGGACATAATAAAGATCAGAGAAGAAATAAACAAAATTGAGAAGAATAAAACAATAGCAAAAATCAATGAAACCAAGAAATGGTTCTTCAAGAAAATAAAGAAAATAGATAAGCCTTTAGCCAGACTTATTAAGAGAAAAAGAGAGTCAACACACATGAACAGAATCAGAAACAAGAAAGGAAATATCACGACGGACTCTACAGAAATACAAACAATTATTAGAGAGTACTATGAAAACCTATATGCTAACAAGCTGGAAAACCTAGAAGAAACAGACAACTTCCTAGAAAAATACAACATTCCAAGACTGACCCAGAAAGAAACAGAAAATCTAAACAGACCAATTACCAGCAACAAAATTGAAGCAGTAATCAAAAAACTACCCAAGAACAAAAGCCCTGGGCCAGATGGATTTACCTCGGAATTTTATCAGACATACAGAGAAGACATAATACCCATTCTCCTTAAAGTTTTCCAAAAAATAGAAGAGGAGGGAATACTCCTAAACTCATTCTATGAAGCCAACATCACCCTAATACCAAAACCAGGCAAAGACCCCACTGAAAAAGAAAACTACAGACCAATATCCCTGATGAACATAGATGCAAAAATACTCAATAATATATTAGCAAACCGAGTTCAAAAATGTATCAAAAGAATCATACACCACGACCAAGTGGGATTCATCCCAGCGATGCAAAGATGGTACAACATTCAAAAATGCATCAACATCATCCACCACATCAACAAAAAGAAAGACAAAAACCACATGATCATCTCCATAGATGCTGAAAAAGCATTCTACCAAATTCAACATCCATTCATGATTAAAACTCTCAGCAAAATGGGTATAGAGGGCAAGTACCTCAACATAATAAAGGCCATATATGATAAACCCACAGCCAACATCATACTGAACAGTGCAGTGAGAAACTGAAAGCTTTTCCTCTGAGATCGGGAACAAGACAGGGATGCCCACTATCCACACTGTTATTCAACATTGTACTGGAGGTCCTAGCCACGGCAATTAGACAATACAAAGAAATGCAATGAATCCAGATTGGTAAAGAAGAAGTTAAACTGTCACTATTTGCAGATGACATGATATTGTACATAAAAAATCCTAAAGACTCCACTCCAAAACTACTAGAACTGATGTAAGAATACAGCAAAGTTTCAGGATACAAAATTAACACACAGAAATCTGTGGCTTTCCTATACACTAACAATGAACCAATAGAAAGGGAAATCAGGAAAACAGTTACATTTACAATTGCATCAAAAAGAATAAAATACCAAGGAATAAACCTAACCAAAGAAGTGAAAGACCTATACCCTGAAAACTATAAGACACTCTTAAGAGAAATTAAAGAGGACACTAACAAATCGAAACTGATCCCATGCTCTTGGCTAGGAAGAATTAATGTCGTCAAAATGGCTATCCTGCCCAAAGCAATATAAAAATGTGATGCAATCCCTATCAAATTACCAAGAACATTCCTCAACGAACTGGAACAAATAGTTCAAAAATTCATATGGAGACACCAAAGACCCCGAATAGCCAAAGCAATTCTGAGAAAGAAGAATAAAGTGGGGGGGATCTCACTCCCCAACTTCAAGCTCTACTACAAAGCCATAGTAATCAAGACAGTTTGGTACTGGTACAAGAACAGAGCCACAGACCAGTGGAACAGATTCGAGACCCCAGACATGAACCCAAACATGTATGTTCAATTAATATTCAATAAAGGAGCCATGGACATACAATGGGGAAATGACAGTCTCTTCAACAGATGGTGCTGGCAAAAATGGACAGCTTCATGTAGGAGAATGAAACTGGATCACTGTCTAACCCCATACACAAAAGTAAATTCAAAATGGATCAAAGACCTGAATGTATGTCATGAAACCCTAACATTCTTAGAAAAAAACATAGGCAAAAATCTCTTGGACATAAACATTAGTGACTTCCTCATGAACATATGTCCCTGGGCAAGGGAAACAAAAGCAAAAATGAGCAAGTGGCACTATATCAAGCTGAAAAGCTTCTGTACAGCAAAGGACACCAGCAATAGAACAAAAAGGTATCCTACAGTATGGGAGAATATATTTGTAAATGACAGATCTGATAACGGCTTGACATCCAAAATATATAAAGAGCTCATGCACCTCAACAAACAAAAATCAAATAATCCAATTAAAAAATGAGCAGAGGAGCCAAACAGTTCTCCAAAGAAGAAATTCAGATGGCCAACAGACACATGAAAAGATGCTCCACATCGCTAGTTATCAGAGAAATGCAAATTAAAACCACAATGAGATATCACCTCACACCAGTAAGGATGGCTGCCATCCAAAAGACAAACAACAACAAATGTTGGTGAGGTTGTGGAGAAAGGGGAACCCTCCTATACTGCTGATGGGAATGTAAATTAGTTCAACCATTGTGGAAAGCAATATGGAGGTTCCTCAAAATGCTCAAAATAGACTTACCATTTGACACAGGAATTCCACTTCTAGGCATTTACCCTAAGAATGTAGCACTCCAGTTTGAAAAAGACAGATGCATCCCTATGTTTATCACAGCACTATTTACAATAGCCAAGAAATGGAAGCAACCTAAGTGTCTATCAGTAGATGAATGGATAAAGAAGATGTGATACATATACACAATGGAATATCATCCAGCCATAAGAAGGAAATAAATCCTACCATTTGCAACAACATGGAAAAGAAGCTAGAGGGTATTATGCTCAGTGAAATAAGCTAAGTGTAGAAAGACAAATACCAAATGATTTCATTCATCTGTGGAGTGTAAGAACAAAACAAAAACTGAAGGAACAGAACAGCAGCAGAATCACAGAACCCAGGAATGGACTAACAGTTACCAAAGGGAAAGGGACTGGGGAGAATGGGAGGGTAGGGAGGGATAATGGTGGGAAAGAAGAAAGGGGGTATTATGATTAGCATGTATAATGTGGGGGGTGGGGGACAGGGGAGGGCTGTACAACACAGAGAAGACAAGTAGTAATTCTACAACATCTTACTATGCTGATGGAGAGTGACTGTAATGGGGTTTGTGAGAGGGACTTGGGTAGGGGAAAGCCTAGTTAACATAATGTTCTTCATGTAATTGTAGATTAATGGTAACAAAATAAAAAAAGTAAAAAAAGCAAACTAAATAAATAAATAAAATAAAAGTCTGGTTTACATTTTTTTAACTGAATACCTTAAATGTATTACTCATTTTCTTTGAAGTTAAAGAGTTGCTGTGAAAAGTTCTGATTGTCTGATTTTATTTCACTTATAAATCACAGAATTATTTTGCTTAAATATTCATGGGGCATTTCATTTTTCTGTGAAGTCCAGGAATTTTACAATTTATTTCAATGTTGGCCTTTCTGGATTAATATTTCAGGTGCAAAATGTATTCTTTCAATATGTTCTTCCAAATTTGTGTATTTGTTTCAAGAAAAGTGTATTGAATTATATAGTTCTTAATATTGCTCTGTTGCCTTCCCTTGGTTTTGTTCTCCAGGGACTCTTATATTCATATGTTGAATCTACTTTGCCTACTTTCATGATTTGTCTCTTCTTTCAAATTTTTTTCTGTCCCTCATGTCCTTCTGATTTAAAAGTTTTTCCTCTTTACCATTGTCATTGTCCTATGGCATGATATTCTTTCATTTATTATTGTATTTCTACTAGCTTAATCTTCATTTGTAAAATTTTTCCTTATATTTAATTTGTTCCTTAATTTTTGTCACAGATTTAACTTATTTGGGAATAATATGTAATAGTTATGATGGTTTTTTAAGTATGTTATTATAGCATGCTTTCCTTGTCTTTCAGATGTTATGCTACCCCTCTTCATTCTTCTTCTGGTAACTTTGTGTAATATTTGTCCTTGATGTATTTCTGTTGCATATTTTTATGTGAATTTATTTTTATTTTTAGAATGTGACTTGGTGCAGATAACTTGCTTACTTCAAAGAGTTCTCTAATGATATAAGCTAAAATGAATGCTCATGGAATAAAAAATTTTATAAGACATATTAATAAAGTGATATCCACTAAATACAGGAGGATGGTTGCTATGGACAGAGGGATATAGGAGTAGGGATGGAAATAAGGAGAATAAATACATAAATAAAACAAGAAAATGCCTTGTATGGATGTCATGAATTGAAGAGTGTCATTTTCATGTCCTTACTTGAGGTCCTCCCCAAAAGAAGAGGTGGTTGATGAAGAAGATGTGTATGTTCATTGTATAAATTTGGAAAACACATGAAAGATGAACAATTTTAATCACTTTTAATTCTACCACTTTAGAGTTAGCCATCAAGAACACTTCAGAAATTTTTCTTGCCTTTTGTCCTATGTATGTGTGCTCTGCAATATTTATAGTCTAGGCTCTCTATGTAGTCACATGAGAATCTATAATTCTAGTCACTCTGTATAGCTATGTGTTCTCACTTGATATAATCTAATTTCTAAGTTTCTTAATTCATGTTTATGTTGTACTTTTATGTTTTGAATAATTTTTTAAATTTTAACTTACTTTGAAATGTTGTAGTTTTGATTTATTTCAGTGTGTCATTATAGCACATTTTCATTGTTTTTAGGAATGTGTTATGCTACTCATTACTTTTCTTTTTGTGGCTTTGTATGAGATTTTACCTTGATACATTTCTATTGCTTATTTTATGTGATTTCCTTTATCTGTATTTTTAAAATGAGGCATGGTGCTGATAGCTTGCTAACTTCAAAGAATTCTCTATTGATGTAAACTAAAATTTCCTTTGAATGATGCCTTCAAAACCATGATTAGCAACAACAGTATAGAGGCTTATTGTATGGTGGTATAATAATTTACTTAACATTTATTATTTAAAATTTACATTATGAAAATTAGTGATTGACTCCAATTTTTGCTATTATATATAAGGTATATATATGTGTAAGCATATATATATGGCATTCTTATACATGGGTACTGGCCTAAAAACAAATTATTTCTTCCAGATACAGTCCTAGAAATTGAATTATAGGTCATTGATCATATATTTCCATATTTCTAATTAGAAAGGTTTAAAGCTTATAGAACATTAGCAGGGTATGAAAGTGTTCATTTCACCACTGTCCAATTATTTGTCAATTTGATAGGTTAAAAATTGTATTGTTGTTTTAATATGTATTTCTTTGATGAACAGTAAAGTTGAACTTATTCATATATTTTTTATATTAAATTTTATCTATTATGAATTATATATTTTGTGAGTTATTTTCCATCCCCACAACACCCAGACCCTTCTCTCCATCTTCCTATTTCACAAAATGACATTCACATTCACTCAGGTCTCATGCAAAGAACCCCTGACTCTTTCTTGCTTTTCACTGTCTGTTACCATTTACAGCCAGTACTTCTTCAATTCTCTAGAGTATGCCTCCAAAAAATATACAGATAAAGTCTGCCCACTTCTCTCCACCTCCATTGCCACCATTCTAATCTAAACTACTTGGTCTCTGAGCTTCTATTCTCCTTCTATCCATTCTCCACACAATAGGCACAGTGATTTGAAAGTTTTATTCTCACTAGTCTTTCATGCACAGAAAAACTTTCCCAAACACCAGATGTTCTACTAGCTCTTTTATGATATTCTTATTTTCATTACATTCTAACATATTGTGTCTTGTTCATTATTCTTTTATAGAAATACAGAAATTTTGGTTTCTATTTTTCCTTTGATATAAGACATTTTAAATTTCCTGGTAAAAGAGCCTTTTTTTGGTTACTATTACTATTGAGAACTAATTGCATTATGGTGTGATAATGTTTCTATTTCTTCTTTTTTTTTAGTTCTTTGTAATCTAATATATAGCTAATTTTAGCGAGATGTTAATGTACATTTGAAAGCAATGTATGTTCTGTACTATCAAGATAAGGTACTTATTATATATCTATAGACTCTGTCTTATGCTTTTCAGGTCTTCTATGTCCTTACTGACATTTTGTCCCCTTTGTCTGTCTAGATCTGAGCAAGATGTGCTAAACTTTCCTATTTTTAATATGTGTCTGTTTCTCTTTTCATCTCCAATCGTTTCTGCTGTATGAAAGCTGTACTGATATTTGGTGAATAGATATTAATATCTTCACTGTGAATGGTAGCCTTTGCATTATAGAGTGTCCTACTTTGTATTGTTTAATTCTACTTGGCCTGAATTCTACCTTGTTTTAGATCAAGATCATGGCCCCTGCTTTCTTCTTACTTTGCTTTTACTTGATATATTTTTGCTCATGTTCTTATCTTGAGTCTTTTCAATTCAACTCATTTTAGGTATATCTTTTACATACAATGTAAAGTAGAATTTTATTTTCTTAATAAATCTTTTCCTTATATTATTTAAGTGGAGCTCACTAACATATATTGATACCACTAATATGTTTGTTCTCAGTTCTGTAATAGAGTATTACGTTTTATCACTGTGTGGGCATGTATATATTCCATTGTATTAGCTGTTTGATTTCCTCTTTTTCTTTGTTATTTCCTTTGATATTTCAGAAGGTTCAGACACTTTTTCTAATGCTTAGCCCTATATTAATACCTTTCTAAAACACTTTTTGTCACAGCTTGCTCTGAAATCATTTGTTTCTTCCTGTTATCAATATTAATGTCAGCAAGTAACTGCTTCTTTTTCTCTCTTCCTCATTAGTATAGTCTTAGTATTGATGTTTGTTGAGCAAGATACTTAAGCTTCAAGTTCTTCATTTTTCAGTTTTAAATGCTATATTTTTATTCCTATACCCATGAGTTTATTCTACTTTCCATTTACTCTACCCTCTCTCCTCCCATTTTTAAGTTAGTTGCATTATTTTTCCAAAGTCAGAGCCTGTAGTATTCACACTGTATTTTGTCATTTTTATCTTCATCTCTTAGTTCTTAAATGCTTATTGCCAAACCCCCAGACCTTATGAAAAAGCTTTACTGGATATGTTTAGATGAAGCTCCTTGTGTATAGATTCCTCCAGAAGATTTATCAGAATGTTGTTCTTTCAAGTAGTGCATGTTTGTAATTCTTTGTAGTCTTTATATCAAAAGGATGTTTGGCTGGGTATAAAAACCATTGCTCACTTTTTATTTCCTTGAGTACCTTAACAATGTTACTTCATTTTTTTGTTGTTTAAAATGTTGCTGAGAAATTTAATGCTACGCATTTTCTTTTTCTTACTGTGACTTGATTTTTATGTCTGTATTGGCAATGATTAGTGGTGGTGGTGGTGGATCTCAGTTTCCAATAGGCAATTTTTCCTTATTTTTAAAGTCTAATAGTTTTGTTAGGCTGTATCTTGGTATAGATTGTTCTGGTTCTGTGTATTCAGAGAGTGTGAACTTTTAATAGAATCAAGTCTTCTTGTTTTTCCAGAACAGTTTTGTTGAACTGTGGTTTTAAATAATTGTTTCTGTTATTGCTTTAGTGTCTATCTTTAAGAACAACTATGGTATTTGATAGAACAAATACATATTTGATCAACTTTTCAGGTTTTATCCATCAGTTTTTCAAATCCTTTTAATATCTCTCATTAAGTACTGGTTTTGTTTGGTTTTGTTATTTATTAGCTGTCTATCTTACTCCTTTACAGTGTTTATCTTGGTGTCATTCCCTTTAGTGTTCTAGTAATTTTAGTTTTGTTTCTGGGTTTTTATTATACTTTCCAATATATTTTTAGTACTTGTCAATTTTCCCTTCATATTTTTCTATCATTGAGCCATATTAATTTGTGAGATTTGGAGTTTCTTAATTGTACAATTCTTTCAAAACTTTAGCATTTTCTTTATTTTATCTTAATTTGAAATATTGTGTTAGAGTTCCCATCTGTTTAGAGGCCATATTTTTTTCTGATATGTTCTTGTCTGTTGAACACATCACAATTTTTGCAATAACATTTGTTTTTTGAGAGGTCATCTCTCATATTTATTGATCAAATGGTTGTTAACAACAATAAAATTCTGTATAGGGGGGTCAATGCTCAATGCACAGTCATTAATCCATCTCAATCCTAATTCTCATCAGTCTCCAATCTTCTGAAGCATAACAAACAAGTTCTTACATGGTGGATGAATTGTCACATAGTGAATAAGTTCTTACATGGTGAACAGTACAAGGGCAGTCATCACAGAAACTTTCGGTTTTGATCATGCATTATGAACTATAAACAATCAGGTCAAATATGAATACTTGTTTGATTTTTATACTTGATTTATATGTGGATCCCACATCTCTCCCTTTATTATTATTATTATTTTTATTTTTAATAAAATGCTGAACTGGTAGGTAGATACAAGATAAAGGTAGAAAACATAGTTTAGTGTTGTAAGAGAGCAATTGTAGATGATCATGTGTGTGCCTGTAGACTATGTGCTAATCCGAGCTAGACAAGGGCAATAAAACATCCACGGATGCAGAAGCTTTCTCTCAAAACAGGGGGGGGGGTGAGGTTCTAAGCTTCACCACTGTTGTTCCCCGATTTCTCACCTGATGGCTTCCCTGCGACTGTGCCTGTCTTAGGTTGTTCCTCCCTTGAGGAATCTTACCCGTCTCTGGCTAACCAGTCATCTTCAGGGCCATACAAGGAAATGTAAAGTTGGTAAGTGAGAGAGAAGCGTTATTGTTTGAAAAGGTTAGCTTTTTACTTCTTTGCAGATTTATGCCCTGTGGCTTCTATGCCCAGCACTTGTCTCAAGGTATCTTTACCACCTGGAGGAATTATGATACTCGGTAAATTCGATATGAGGCACGAATTCTATTTAAGGGTTGTAATTAGGAAGGAAGAAGAAAAGCTATAGAGGTAGCAGACAGAAGAAAACATGGGAGGATTGATTATTTCTCTGCTATATCTTCTTGTAGAGTACCTTAAGCATGTATAGGTTTTAAACTACTAACTAACTTGCGCACACATATTAACATAATAGGAATACGGTGACATAAACAAAGCAAATCTATAATTACCAGCCATCTCCAGTGAAGCCAAGAAAACCATTTAGGCACCCTAGGCATTTGTGAGAATTTGTCTATGATATGATGGATATTGTCCAACTGTACAGGAACAGTCTGAGAGAAATCAGACAAATTAAAGCAACCCATTTCTGGAATCTGTTCACATCCCATATGTTCTTTTAACTGTCTATAGTTTATAGTCGTAAGATTTTGGAGCGCTACAACTTGCAACCCTCCCAACTCCTGGTTGAGTTCCAACAGTACAGATCCAGTCAAATTTGTTGTCTCACTGTATGCACATGCCAGCCTAGACATCTCCCTCCTCATTCCAATGGCAAGTCCAGGAAATGGTGGGATGGACACAGCCACAACTGCAGCATCGCCCGGATCCCTGTGGAGGCGTTTTGATGATCATCCCCCGGCACGAGTCCTCCAGAGAGTGCTGATGCTGGAAGCTCCTCCTCATATCCTATCTTAGTTCATTTTCTGGGTAGCCAAGCTAGGCTTTGATCTTCTGCATAAAAACAAACAGACCCTTTGCCCACACTTTGACATGCCCTATATACCACTGTGTAGAACTCATTGGAGGTCAGCACACAGGAACTGCTTTTTTTTTTTATTAAGAGAAAGGAATATTATCAGAAAAGAGTACCTCCATAGCTGATCATCTGACACCATTTAAGTGATCAAAATTAAGGATATTTAAAGCATGCGTTAATCTTTGATTTACCAAAACTTTTATCCTAGCAAGGAGTAATCCCCCTTTTCTTTCTTTCTTTCTTTTTTTTTTTTAATCTTTAATCTACACTTACATGAAGAATACTATGTTTACTATGCTCTCCGCTATACCAGGTCCCCCCTAAAAACCACATTACAGTCACTGTCCATCAGCATAGAAAAATGTTGTAGAATCACTACTTGTCCTCTCTGTGTTGTACAGCCCTCCTTCCCCTTTCTCCCTCCCACCATGCATGCTAATCTTAATACCCCCTCTCTTCTTCCCCCTCCTTGTCCCTCCCTGCCCACCCATCCTCCCCAGTTCCTTTCCCATTGGTAACTGTTAGTCCATTTTTGGGTTCTGTAATTCCGTTGCTGTTTTGTTCCTTCAGATTTTCCTTTGTTCTTATACTCATCAGATGAGTGAAATCATTTGGTATTTCTCTTTCTTCGCTTGGCTTATTTCACTGAACATAATACTCTCCAGCTCCATCCATGTTGCTGCAAATGGTAGGAGTTTCCCTCTTCTTATGGCTGAATAGTATTCCATTGTGTATATGTACCACATCTTCTTTATCCATTCATCTACCGATGGACATTTAGGTTGCTTCCAATTCCTGGCTATTGTAAATAGTGCTGTGATAAACATAGGGGTGCATCTGTCTGTCTCAAACTTGATTGCTGCATTCTTAGGGTAAATTCCTAGGAGTGGAATTCCTGGGTCAAATGGTAGGTCTATTTTGAGCATTTTGATGAACCTCCATACTGCTTTCCACAATGGTTGAACTAATTTACATTCCCACCAGCAGTGTAGGAGGGTTCCCCTTTCTCCACAGCCTCGCCAACATTTGTTGTTGTTTGTCTTTTGGATGGCAGCCATCCTTACCGGTGTAAGGTGATACCTCATTGCAGTTTTAATTTGCATTTCCCTGATAATTAGCGATGTGGAGCATCTTTTCATGTGTCTGTTGGCAACCTGTATTTCTTTTTTAGAGAACTGTCTGTTCAGTTCCTCTGCCCATTTTTTAATTGGGTTATTTGTTTTTTGTTTGTTGAGGTGTGTGAGCTCTTTATATATTCTGGACGTCAAGCCTTTATCGGATCTGTCATTTTCAAATATATTCTCCCATACTGTAGGGTTCCTTTTTGTTCTATTGATGGTATCTTTCGCTGTACAGAAGCTTTTCAGCTTAATGTAGTCCCACTTGCTCATTTTTGCTGTTGTTTTCCTTGCCTGGGGAGATATGTTCAAGAAGAGGTCACTCATGTTTATGTCTAAGAGGTTTTTGTCTATGTTTTTTTCCAAGAATTTAATGGTTTCATGACTTACATTCAGGTCTTTGATCCATTTTGAGTTTACCTTTGTATATGGGGTTAGACAATGGTCCAGTTTCATTCTCCTACATGTACCTGTCCAGTTTTGCCAGCACCATCTATTGAAGAGACTGTCATTTCCCCATTGTATGTCCATGGCTCCTTTATCAAATATTAATTGACCAATTATATTTGGGTTAATTTCTGGAGTCTCTAGTCTGTTCCACTGCTCTGTGGCTCAGTTCTTGTGCTAGTACCAAATTGTCTTGATTACTATGGCTTTGTAGTAGAGCTTGAAGTTGGGGATTGAGATCCCCCCTACTTTATTCTTCTTTTTCAGGATTGCTTTGGCTATTCGGGGTCTTTGGTGTTTCCATATGAATTTTTGAATTATTTGTACCAATTCATTGAAGAATGTTGCTGGTAATTTGATAGGGATTGCATCAAATCTGTATATTGCTTTGGGCAGGATGGCCATTTTGATTATATTAATTCTTCCTAGCCATGAGCATGGGATGAGTTTCCATTTGTTAGTGTGCCCTTTAATTTCTCTTAAGAGTGACTTGTAGTTTTCAGGTTATACGTCTTTCACTTCTTTGGTTAGGTTTATTCCTAGGTATTTTATTCTTTTTGATGCAATTGTGAATGGACTTGTTTTCCTGATTTCTCTTTCTGTTGGTTCATTGTTAGTGTATAGGAAAGCTACAGATTTCTGTGTGTTAATTTTGTATCCTGCAACTTTGCTGTAGTCCGATATTAGTTATAGTAGTTTTGGAGTGGAGTCTTTAGGGTTTGTTATGTACAGTACCATATCATCTGCAAATAGTGACAGTTTAACTTCTTCTTTACCAATCTGGATTCCTTGTATTTCTTTGTTTTGTCTGATTGCCGTGGCTAGGACCTCCAGTACTATGTTAAATAACAGTGGGGAGAGTGGCCTTCCCTGTCTGGTTCCCAATCTCAGAGGAAATGCTTTCAGCTTCTTGCTGTTCAGTATAATGTTGGCTGTGGGTTGATCATATATGGCTTTATTATGTTGAGATACTTGCCTTCTATTCCCATTTTGCTGAGAGTTTTTATCATGAATGGATGTTGAATTTTGTCAAATGCTTTTTCAGCATCTATGGAGATGATCATGTGGTTTTTGTCTTACTTTTTGTTGATGTGGTGGATGATGTTGATGGATTTTCGAATGATGTACCATCCTTGCATCCCTGGGATGAATCCTACTTGGTCATGGTGTATGATCCTTTTGATATACTGTTGAATTCTCTTTGCTAATATTTTATTGAGTATTTTTGCATCTACATTCATCAGGGATATTGGTCTGTAATTTTCTTTTTTGGTGGGTACTTTGCCTGGTTTTGGTATTAGGGTGATGTTGGCTTCATAGAATGAGTTTAGGAGTATTCCCTCCTCTTCTATTTTTTGGAACACTTTAAGGAGAATGGGTATTATGTCTTCTCTGTGTGTCTGATAAAATTCCGAGGTAAATCCGTCCGGCCCCGGGGTTTTGTTCTTGGGTATTTTTTTGATTACCATTTCAATTTCTTTGCTTGTAATTTGTTTGTTTAACTTTTGTGTTTCTTCCTTGGTCAGTCTTGGGAGGTTGTATTTTTCTAGGAAGTTGTCCATTTCTTCTAGGTTTTCCAGCTTGTTGGCATATAGGTTTTCATGGTAGTCTTTAATAATTCTTTGTATTTCTGTGGAGTCTGTCGTGATTTTTCCATTCTCATTTCTGATTATGTTGATTTGTGTGATTCTCTTTTTCTCTTAATATGTTTGGCTAGAGGCTTATTTATTTTGTTTATTTTCTCAAAGAACCAGCTCTTGGTTTCATTGATTTTTGCTATTGTTTTATTCTTCTCAATTATGTTTATTTCTTCTCTGATCTTTATTATGTCCCTCCTTCTGCTGACTTTAGGCCTCATTTGTTCTTCTTTTTCCAGTTTCGATAGTTGCAATGTTAGGCTATTCATTTGGGACTGTTCTTCCTTCTTCAAGTGTGCCTGGATTGCTATACACTTTCCTCTTAAGACTGCTTTCACTGCGTCCCACAGAAGTTGGGGCTTTGTGTTGTTGTTGTCATTTGTTTCTATACATTCCTTGATCTCTATTTTGATTTGTTCATTGATCCATTGATTATTTAGAAGCATACTGTTAAGCCTCCATGTGTTTGTGAGCCTTTGTGTTTTCTTTGTAGAATTTATTTCTAGTTTTATACCTTTGTGGTCTCAAAAATTGTTTGTGAGAATTTCAATATTTTGGAATTTACTGAGGTTCTTTTTGTGAGCTAGTATGTGGTCTATTCTGGAGAATGTTCTATGTGCACTTGAGAAGAATGTGTATCCTGTTGCTTTTGGATGTAGAGTTCTTTAGATGTTTATTAGGTCCATCTGTTCTAGTGTGTTGTTCAGTGCCTGTGTGTCCTTACTTATTTTCTGCCCGGTGGATCTATCCTTTGGGGTGAGTGGTGTGTTGAAGTCTCCTAAAATGAATGCATTGCAGTCTATTTCCCTCTTTAGTTATGTTAGTATTTGTTTCACAAATGCTGGTGCTCCTGTGTTGGGTGCATATATATTTAGAATGGTTATGACCTCTTGTTAAACTGAGCCCTTTATCATTATGTAGTGTCCTTCTTTGTTTTGAAGTCTATTTTGTCTGATATTAGTACTGCACCCCCTGCTTTCTTCTCACTGTTGTTTGCCTGAAATATGTTTTTCCATCCCTTGACTTTAGTCTGTGCATGTCTTTGGGTTTGAGGTGACTTTCTTGTAAGCAGCGTATAGATGGGTCTTGTTTTTTTATCCATTCTATTACTCTGTGTCTTTTGATTGGTGCATTAAGTCCATTTACATTTAGGGTGACTATTGAGAGATATGTACTTATAGCCATTGCAGGCTTTAGATTCATGGTTACCAAAGGTTCAACGTTGGCTTCTTTAGTATCTTACTGCCTAACTTAGCTTGCTTATTGAGCTGTTATATACACTGTCTGGAGATTCTTTTCTTCTCTCCCTTCTTATTCCTCCTCCTCCATTCTTCATATGTTGGGTGTTTTGTTCTGTGCTCTTTTTAGGAGTGCTCCCATCTAGAGCAGTCCCTGTAAGATGCCCTGTAGAGGTGGTTTGTGGGAAGCAAATTCCCTCAGCTTTTGCTTGTCTGGGAATTGTTTAATCCCGCCATCATATTTAAATGATAGTCGTGCTGGATACAGTATCCTTGGTTCAAGGCCCTTCTGTTTCATTGCATTAAGTATATCATGCCATTCTCTTCTGGCCTATAGGGTTTCTGTCTAGAAGTCTGATGTTAGCCTGATGGGTTTTCCTTTATCAGTGACCTTTTTCTCTCTAGCTGCCTTTAAAACTCTTTCCTTGTCCTTGATCCTTGCCATTTTAATTGTTATGTGTCTTGGTGTTGTCCTTGCATCCTTTCTGTTGGGGGTTCTGTGTATTTCCGTGGTCTGTTCGATTATTTCCTCCCCCAGTTTGGGGAAGTTTTCAGCAATTATTTCTTCAAAGAGACTTTCTATCCCTTTTCCTCTTTCTTCTTCTTCTGTTACCCCTATAATATGAATATTATTCCTATTGCATTGGTCACATAGTTCTCTTAGTGTTGTTTCATTCTTGGAGATCCTTTTATCTCTCTCTATGTCAGCTTCTATACGTTTCTGTTCTCTGGTTTCTATTCCTTCAATGACCTCTTGCATCTTATCCATTCTGCTTATAAATCCTTCCAGGGATTGTTTCACTTCTGTGATCTCCTTCCTGACATCTGTGATCTTCCTCCGGACTTCATCCCACTGCTCTTGCATTTTTCTCTGCATCTCATCCCATTGCTCTTGCATTTTTCTCTGCATCTCTGTCAGCATGTTCATGATATTTATTTTGAAATCTTTTTCAGGAAGAGTGGTTAGGTCTGTCTCCTTTTCAGGTGTTGTCTCTGTGATGTTTTTCTGCCTGTAGTTTTGCCTTTTCATGGTGATAGAGATAGTTTGCAGAGCTGGTACAAGTAACAGCTGGAAGAGCTTTCCTTCTTGTTGGTTTGTGGCCTTCCTCTCCTGGGAGAATAGCCACCTCTAGTGGCTTATGCTTGGTAGCTGTGCGCAGACAGGGCTTCTGCTACCTGCCCAGTTGCTATGGAGTTTATCTCCGCCGTTCGCTGTGGGCGTGACCTTGCTGGGGCTCTCCTCCAAAATGGTGGAGCCCCGTTGGATGGGGAGCACCCGGGGTGCTATTTATCTCTGTAAGGGTCCTCTGTGCTCCCTGTTGCCCAGGTGGTTAGAGTACCCAGAGATCCCCAGATTCCCTTCCTCTGGGCTAAGTGTCCTGTCCTGCTCCTTTAAAACTTCCAAAAAGCACTCTCCAAGCCAAAACAACAACAGCAACAACAAAAGAGAAAAAAAAAACAGGAAAAACACGCAATTTTCTTTGTCCTCAGGCTCCAGTCTCAGGCACCTGCTCACCAGTCTTGCTGCCCTGTTTCCCTAGTATTGTTGTACCTGTCCCTTTAAGGCTTCCAAAAAGCACTCGCCCAAAAAAAAAAAAAAAGGGAAAAACACGCGATTTTCTTTGTACTCAGGTGCCGGTCTCAGGCACCTGCTCACAAGTCTTGCTGCCCTGTTTCCCTAGTATTGGGGTTCCTGTCCCTTTAAGGCTTCCAAGAATCACTTGCCAAAAAAAGAAAAAAAAAAACCGCTCCCATTTCTTTGTTCTCCAGCATCGGTCTCAGGTACCCGCTCACCGGTCCTGCCACCAGGAGCCAGGGGGAGGGGCGCTCGGGTCCCACTGGGCCGGGGCTTGTATCTTACCCCCTACGCGAGGTGCTGGGTTCTCGCAGATGTGGATGTGGTCTGGATGTTATCCTGTGTCCTCTGGTCTCTATTTTAGGAAGAGTTGTCTTTGTTATATTTTCATAGATATATGTGGTTTTGGGGGGAGATTTCTGCTGCTCTACTCACGCCGCCATCCTGGCTCCGCCCCTCCTGCAATAACATTTTTTAGTTAGATTGTATTTTTTCCCCACATTTTTAAAAGAGATGGATTTTCCTAAGCTATTAGAAAGAGGTTCCTTAGGAGGAGAATGAGTAATTATATAGCTTTTCCAATATAATGGTGCTATGGTCTAAGTATTTGTGTTCCCCCCACCCAGATTCATTTATTAAAATCTCAAACCCCAAAGATGGTGGTATTGGGATGTGGGACTTTTGACAGGAGCTTAAGTCATGAGGGTGTGGTTGTCATTAATGGGATTAATGCCCTATAAAAAAGACTCCAGAGAGATATCTCGCCCCTTCCACCATGTGAGGACAGAGCAATAAGGTACCATCTAGAATCAGAGAAAGCCCTCACCTGACCTGGTGGTATCTTCATCTTGGACTTGTAGCCTCCAGAACTATGAGAGGTTTATAACCAACCCAGTCTATGATATTTTGCTGTAATAACCTGAATGGATATGAATTAAGGATTTGTTCTTCTGTTGTTACTAAAAGGGCTGAAAATATGGTCTATCTGTATAAGTCCCAGCTTATACATAACCTGTGAACTCTACAGGCCTTACCTACCTTACTAGGGCTTTCAGCTTTATACACATTTTGCTGATAAAGTACCTCTTGGAAACTATTTCCTTCTTTATACTCCCTCCCACTATCTGATCTTTCCACATCTGTTTCTCCCAGGCATTTCTGTGCTGCCCAGTTTTGTTTCTGTCATTAGGTGTATTTCTTTTTCCCAGTTTTTTTAGAGTGAGTCTCTGTCCTACTGAAGTACTAAATACTTTACTAATTCTCAAGGCCTGGACTTCCCAGTATTCTATGATTTTCCTAGGCTCACACACAGATTTTCCGGTACTCATGTTCACCTAGGAGGCATAAGAATTTGGCCCAATGTCTCCATCCACCCAGGTTTTACCTCACAGAAGGTTACTTCTCCATTGAAAATATTTACTACTAATTCTTTTCCCCCCCTTGGTTTGTAGAGTGTGTTATAATGGTTTTTCACTCTCAGCTTCTCCCATAACATGTCTGTTGATTTATGCAGTTATTTCTCATAATTTGGCCATATCCATTTATAATCTGTAGTTTCTTTACATTAATAATTAGTAAAATCATAAAATATTATAGTTTTAGAGTTGAACATGTCTCTAGGTAACTCTTTTGGTTAATAACTAATTTTTTCAGGTAAAGAAACTCAGGTTTTCTCACGTTTACAAGGTATGTAGCTATTATTACATATTGTAATATTTAATCACATCCACAATTACAGTCTACTTCAACTCTGCAAATAGGTATTAAGAACCTCAAATTCAAGCACAATGTCTCATTTGCCTTTGGAATCTTCTGAAAGCATCTGGGATAGAGCTAGGAATCTAGGGGGAATCTAGAAGGTACTTATTTAGGTGAAGTTATAAATTTGTGCATTTTACATATTTATTGAGTGCTTCCTATGTCAAGTACTCTTCTAGGTACTTGGCACTTCTCAGGTGAGAAAGTTTTTAATTCCCTGTTTTGCTGGAGCTCACATTCTACCATAGGTAGACAGACACTGAAAAATTAATATAGTAAACATGTAAATTATATAAAATGTTAAAATATTAAAAGCATGTGAAGAAAATAGAGCATGGGAAGAGATATCTAGATTGGAGGAGAAGATAATTTTACTGGTATGATCATAATGAAATGTTGACATTTGAGGCAATACTTGAAGCAAGTGAAAGAGCTAATCATGGAGATATTTGGAAAATGTTCTAAGCAGAATGACTGGCCAATGCAAAGTGCTAAGATAGCCTGTCTTCAGGAAAGAGGAATGGCAACAAACTAATGTGGTTAGGGCCCAGCGAACAAGGGAAGGAATTGTAGGAGGTAAACTAATTGGCTGAATAGGGATAGAGGATGTATGGAACAGGAGCTGGAGTTATCTCGTGCAGTTTTATATATGCCATTATAAAGATTTTGGCTTGCAGTCTGAAACAGGAAAGGATTAAAGAGTTTGGGAAATAAGGAATGTCATTATCTGGCTTGTATTTTTAGAAGATTACTCTAGCAGCTGTATTGAGAATGCAATGGGTGGGAGTAGTAAGTAGGAAGACCAGTTAAGAGGCAGCTTTAATAATCCAGGTGAATGCTGATGGCTTAACCAGGTGATAGAAATGGAGAAGGTGTGAACTAGTCAATTTATAGGTAGAACCAACAAAATTTTCTAATATGTTAGATATGCATTGTGAGGAAAAGAATCAAGGATGGCCTTAAGGTTTTTAGCCTGTTTTGTCATCATGGTTTACTAAGGACTTTCTCAGTGTTAGCAATGAAAGCTCTTCAGCCTGAGAATTCCCTCAGTCCCCAGCAAGTTTGGATGGTTGATCACTAGCAACTGAACAAAGGTGTTGCTGTTCCCAGAAGCTGTAAGTAGAACAGATTTTTTTTGTAGGAAGTCCCAGTTTTGGAGTCCAGTTTTGAACATGATACATTTGTGTTACCTATTAGACCTCTGAGTAAAGATGCTGAGCAGGTGGTTGGACATACACCTGTGGAGTTAGGGACTGCAAGTATGGATGTGGGAGTTTTTGACCTACAAAAGCATTCGGAGTCCTGAGCTTGGATGAGGTCATCATGAGAGTAAGTATAGACAGGGAGAAGTCCCAAAATAAGAGGTTCAGAGAAGAGAAGAAGGGAGCACTGAGGTAGCATGAAAACCAAGAGTGTGGTGTTCTGGAAGCCAAGGGGAGAAAGCGTCCCATGGACGGAATGAGTGAACAGTTGGGATAAATGCCAATGAAGGGTCTAGTAAGAAGAGGACTGAGAGCATGACTACTGAATTTAGCAACATGTAGGTCACCCTGAAAAATTATGTTTTGGTGATGTGGTGAGCACAAAAGCATAACTGGAAAGGCCCAAGGGAGAATGGAACCAGAGGAATTGAAGGTAGCAGATATGTAACGTTATTTCAAGGGGTTTGGTGGGAAGGTTCAGAGAACTGGAGGAGGCAGCCAGATGAGGATTTAGTTTAAGAAAATATTTTTGGACAAGGGAAATAACAGCATGTTTGCTGGTGTGATCCTATATATATATATCTCAAGTCTGTGAAAAAGAATACAATTCCACAGCAAATCCATTTACCAAACAAATGCTGATTTAAACCATCTACACAAGAACCTTAAAAAAAAAAATCAAATGGCACTAAAACAAGCAGGAGCTTGACCAAAATGATAACTATTAGAGTTTGTGCTACAATTCCTCTAAAGTTTTAATCTGTAATTATATGTCTGTACAATAACAAATCATTCAGTGTACAGAATGATCCAAAGGTATTGCATAATCTTGAGTCCCAGGAAATATTTGCCAGCCATTTACTAAGGTAGAAAAAGACATTGCATGTGTATTTTAGAAGGCTTTCTAAGCAATAAGTCTTGAAACAAAAATCAATTTCAGAGCAATTTTTAATCAACTAGAAAATTCTATTAACTCTGTCCCTGCTTTCTCAGATCTGTTGTACTTCTTTTGTTTCTAATTAGGCAAATTATATTTGCTGTATTGAAACAGGGTAAATCTGCAGGTATACTCTTCAGAACTTTCTTTGAGCTCCTGGACCTGTGGTCTACAAAGATTCTACTAGATGGAAATATAACTGCATTTTCTTATGTTACTTTTCCTCATCTTTTGGTTCTATTTTGTAACTTTCAGTGCATTTTGATAGTAAACTCAAAACCTGTATATTTTCCCAGGCATACAGTTCTTTATGTTGAGGCCCACTTTACTAAGCTCACCTAAATGGAATAGATTTATCAGAAAAAAGGAAGGAAATTAAAACGAGACCAGATGATAGCAATTTTTTAAGTGTCACTAATTAACACTACCAAAATGAATTACATCAGCTTTGTTCCTATGCCACTTGCGCACTATTGCGTCCCAACCTGAAAAATATCCTGTACATGACACTATTGTGTTCTGTCATAGTAATGCCATTATCCTAGCAGCTCCTCAGCAAGACCTTCCATCTTTCAGACCAAAGGTATGCACTTCATTTCCAGTTAAGTTTTCTAGTCCTAATTCTAATACTATTTTATTAGGATTGTCTAAATGCTTTAGGCCATCATCTAAAATACAGATAAATAAAAATGGGAGCCTCAGATACTTTTTGTTCCCTCAAATGTCTAAATACATTGCTTTTTTATCTTATTATGTAAAGTTATATAATCCAGGTAAGGTGTTTGAGTCTGCCTTTTCATACTAGGTAGAATGAATTTTATGAATTTAGCCATAAATATTTCTAGACTTAAAAGGTAATCAGGAATGTTTAAAACAGGAAGCAGAAACAGAATGCTTTTCTTTCTTCTCTCAAAAACATACCAAAATGAATAAAAAGAACTAAGAATAAAGTCTATTCCATCCTTAATGACATTTGAAAACAGCAATAATTGTACACACACACACAGAAGCTCTGAAGAATATGTGCCAGGTACAACAAACTTTGAAGCAAAACAATAGAGGATTCAGGGTTTCAATATGTAGCTTTTTTATTTTTAATCTCCAGAGTAAGTGAGACAACTCTGAAGAGTACTTCAACAAATTCAGGTAGAAGAGACGAAAATTGGAAAAGGGACGAAAGTGAGCTGTGAGAAGCAGAAAGATTCTACAGAGCCTCATCCCCAGGACTGCCCTTCAGGAATGAGCAGTAGAGGCATGGAAGGAGGGATTGCTTCCCTGGGCCCCACACTCTAGAGAGTCTCATGTATCTTTTCTATCAGAAAGGCCAGAAAGTAAATCTACTATTGCACATACAACTACCTCTGTCACAAAGAAATCAGTGCTCAGCACTGGCAGCATATGATGAAGCACCAGCTCGTGGAACTAACAGCATTCAGACCCTGGGAGAGCTCTTGCCCACAGCTCTTGCTGAATGCATCTGAATGCCTTGTTGGACGGCAGGGTGTGCCACAGAGGTGGGTGCAACCTCGCTGTTCAGGGAGGGTTTTCATAGCCAAAACACCTGGGGAAGAGAAACTAATTAACTTGTAAAATCTTTC
Source organism: Manis javanica (assembly GCF_040802235.1). NCBI lineage: Eukaryota > Metazoa > Chordata > Mammalia > Pholidota > Manidae > Manis > Manis javanica. The sequence goes on from NC_133158.1 coordinate 156,164,266, forward strand.
ATCTCATATATTCTGAATATAATATTTCTTGCACAATGAAATTTGTTTCCCAGTAGTGCCAGCCATCTATTTTCTTGATTTTCTTCATGTTCTAATTCTTAGTTCCAGAAGTGCTCACAAAACAGTTGCAGCATTTATAACAGTTGTGCAAAGGAGCTGAGGAATGTTTATTAACCATTCTTCTTATATTTGTAAATGCAGGTCTGGATATAATATGCTTGAAGCTAACTAAATACAGATTCCTGTTATTGGTAGCTACATGGAAATTGAACATTATAATTGTGAGTAGCTTTACTTTAATAAAATATTTCCTAAGATTTAATTTCTGTGGGTAGTGGCTGTTGGCCACGCTAGATTAAGGCTTCATCACATTTGAAAAACTGAAAGAATTGAGCAACATACTGCTTTTTTCTTTTTTTTAAAAAAAATAACACCTCATTGGGGTATTTACAAGAACTGTATAATTTTAGATTTTAAGAGAAGATGAAAACATGATATACATAGAGCAGTTTGGAGAAAACATAAAATATTTTAATTTTTACAATAAAACAAGTTCTGTAGTACTCCATTACAAAGCTCAGACATGGCCCACATTTGACATCCTATCAGAAAATAAGTGCTGAAGCTGTGGGTGAGATCTTCCTACCACTGACTACAGTCATAAGCTGAAATCTTTCCACAAAATAATTTAAGTTAAAAATCTAATAATCAAGATATATCCCACTAAAAGTGAAGGTTTCATAAGAATTCATGAGGCAATATCTACTTTCTTGAAGGATATTTCTGGGAAAAAGAAAAACCTCATTAATATGTAGGAAGATTAAGTCACAGAGAAAAGCTTTTGAGCCATGTGTCTTTCACCCACAACTTCTGGTCAGGCTGAGTTATTCCTAGGAAGGTGAAACTACTGAGGTCAGGAGGAATCCCACCCCTGAATGGGGGAAGATCTAACCATGGCCAAGGAGAGAGGGACAGTGATCAGAGAACACATGGAGTCTTGTTGCTGTTCTACTCTATCTGCCCCATTTCCCATCTCAACGGCATTCCATACATGTGATCAGTGAACAACTGAACACAAATAATACTCTGTTTCTGGACCTCCAGCTATAGGTCTAATGACTAACTTGCTTAACTGTGAGATAGTTCAAGAAGGATCCACTCACAGGAATCCTAGCTTAATGCTGGGCCCCTCCATAGCCATCATAAGAAGCCAGAAAGAAAACTGATGGAGCCAATGAAAAACATCATTCAAGGTGAGAGAGCACCACAGTGAGTGGAGAAGACAATCTGAAACACTTAACCAGAAAATAAAAGGCACATTTAAAAAAAGTGCCTCTGAACCCTAAGGAAACTTGAAAAGATGGACTCTGAATCATAAAATCTGTAAGTAATAGTACCTGTGTTTTAATCCTACCCAGATTTGTAGGCTCTGTTCTTGAATTATTCTTCTGAAACAATATTTAAAATATGAGTGATAGTGTATAAATTCATTTGGGGATTATCTTTAGTGTTTTTCTGTTAAACACAGTGCAAAGCATAAATAAAAGGACCTCAAAAATGGATGGGTATACAACAGGAAAACAGGAAAGCTAAATGCAATGTGTACAGTAATATTAGAAAATATTCAATGTTAAGACATTAAATGGAACATGGAGAATTTTTTATTCATAATAGGCCATATGAAATTTAATTTTATGAGCAGACATTCATGTACCAAATGTCATAGCATGAGTGGAATCAATGTAATTAAAAGAAAAAAGTTCTAATTACAAAAATGGATTACAGTTTGAGATGATTGATCACTGAAAGCAGTGTAACTTCACAAAGGAAGATAATTCCTCCTTAGTTCAGGAGGACAGTGAAAGTCCAGTCCCTTTAATCACTTATGTAGGAGACCAATGCAGAATAAAATTTTGAGTTTGTAAATCTAGTATGTGTTTACTTACTTAAAAAGTTTTATGCATGTAATGTTTTACTAATACACTATGCAGTTGTAAAAAGATATAGATTATTGAAATGGAAGTTTTAATATTTTTTCTCCCACTTACTTGAAAGTACTACCTCAGTTTGGGGACCTCTGTATGTGTGCAGTTAAAAAATAATTAAAGTTATTCTGCAGAATGAACAGGAATTTGATAATTATCTGTAATGCCATATGAATAGGGTATGTATAGTGTTCACCGTATTAATGGTTCAAAAAAGAAAAAATATCATCATCTCAATTGATTATGAAAAAGACATTATTAAAATTCATCCTTTGTGTGTGCTTGTGTATATGCATGTAGTATAGGAAGTTCTAGGCCCAACAACAAAATATAACAGATAACCCCATTAAGTCCGAGACCAAATAGGCTTATATATACTCACCACTAGTTTTGCTTTACAAGACCTATCCTATAATAGAATTTAAAAGTATGGTAAGAACAGGGTGAAAACAGTATAATTTATAAATTACATGATACAAGGACAATCCAGGAAAATCAAAGTCTTCAGAAATATTAATAATTCAGTAAGCAAATCAATTCCAAAATAAATATGAAAAAATATTACTTTAATATATTAGGAAAAGAGATCCATCCACAATAGCAATACTGATGATAAAAACCTAAAACACATACAACACTTAGGAATAAACTGAAACCAGGTAAGAAATGGGCAGTATGTTAAGAAAACTTTAAAAATCTGACTGTAGAGTTAAAAATAGCTGTAAAGTACTGAGTCCATGCCATGTTCTTGGATGGTAACACTCTGTACTGTACAGATATGAATTTTCTAAAAATAAACCTATCAGTGCAATGAATCCTAATTAGTAACCCAATAGAACTTAGAGACCTAATGCAATTATTTTAAAGTTAATTAAAGTAATAAATGTGTGAGTATAACCAGTAAAGCAGTTTTAAGTTTTAAGGTAGAACTGTAAAAGATTTGTTTTATCAGGTTTTAGAATTCCATTCTTGAAGTAAAAAATGGAGAAAAAGTAAATGGAATACACTAAAATTTCCAGAAACAGATGTAAATATATATAAGCACTTAATCTAATAATGCTGGCATTTTTAGGGAAGACAGGATTACAAAATAAATGGCATTGGAACAATTTGATTTCAGTTTAAACTATTGTATCCTTTCCTTATACCAAGATTGCAAAAGAATTAATGCTGAAATTCAAATGAATTAATGATTTAACTGAAACAACATAACCATAAAATAAAAAGAACATTTAGTAACCATAAAATAAAAAGAACATTTAGTTATTTTTATAATTTCAAGTTGGGAACACCTTTCTAAGGAAAAGACTGATAGTTTCAATTACATAAAAATGTATAATGAACAATAAAAAATGGAAAAGATAGTAATGAGAAGGACCATATATAAAAGAATATACAAATTACCAAAAAACATTTAAAAAGTTGTTTAGGGGAGTTACTCAGAGATGAAATTGGTCATCAGTTAAATATTAACATTTTCAATATCAATATGAGTGTGAGTTCTAGACATCAGTTTAGTAATATAATTTGAGGCCATTAATTTAGTTATTCTACGAAAGTAATTAAATGTCTGCTAAGGTATATGCACAAGGGTGCTTATTGCATTTTTGTTTATATTTTTTAAAATGGTAAGAACTTAATGCCCAATAAATAGTAGGGGGTTACAACCATTTTAAATAGTTGACATTAAAAAGTGTACACACCATATTATTAAGAGAAAACCAGCAGGATATGTGAAGAGCTTAAAGCAAATAACTTCCAAGACAATTTTTTATGGGTGCATAACCAAAATAGTAGTAGTAGTTATTTCTGGGTACAGGAAAAATATGATCTTTATTTTCTTCATAACTTTATGAAAAGTTTGCAATTACTATGAATTTTTCTTATAATTAGGAAAGATGGCATGGTTATGTTTATTAAAAGTCTTATTCAACTAGAAAAGTAATGAATGAACTAATCCTTCTTTGTACTAATTTACCTACGCTACTTATTTTGCTAGAATACATAGAAATTTTCCATCTTCCAGTGACTTTGTCATTTTCTCTACTTGACACTCTCCAAAAAAATATCAGATAGCTTTTTTTCAAAACCTACATATCACTTGGGAGTTGTTAAAATAGTTAAATAAATTATTCAATTTTGAAAACAATACATGCGTTCTCCATAATCACTTCAGTATTAATTTCCCCACTTCACCCTTAATGAATATTATGCCCCTATTTTTTTCGGTGATTCAGCGATTACCTGTGTGATCCCACACAGAGCTTAGTGAGATACACATGCTTATGCTTTTCACTGTATTGTAATTAACTTGCTAAAGTTTCATAGCATATTAATCTACCCTTTTATTTTTATAGTTCATTAAGCACATTATTATGTTTGTTCATATTTCACATTCACAGCATTCCTCAAAAACAGTTTTATTAGTTATTCCTCACATGTTGTTATTAAATTATGAGATACAATCTAACCAAACAAAAACACTCTAAAACAAAGTTGTCTCCAGTTCTAAATCCAGAGAGAAGCTGCTCTAATAGGTAAAGCCATGGGAGGTCCAGGACCCAATCAAACCTGCTTCCACCAGTTCTATGTTAGTTTAATAAAACCTGGAATGGTCAGAAAATAACTGATTCTACCTTCAGTCTTATGACACTACCTGAATTTTCAAAACTCCATGCCCATAGCCAGATCTCAAATTAGTTGATGTTCCATGCGACTATTGCCCTAAAATTCACCAAGAGAACTAGATTTCCTGTTAGCACCTACACAAAGTTAATTTACTGATTGATAGTATTTCCATTTTTCTATCTGTCCATGTGGAGTCTTTCTCTGCATTCCTAGAGGACATGGATTGGGTGGGTAGGCATTATTCCTTTTAATGACATGTCATACAGAAAACCCCAGCACAGTGGCTGCCACTCAAGTGAAAACAAACATGGAAGTCCTTCTAGACTCTTCTTCCCAATAAATCTCCGAGTTCTCTGAATCTTTCTTTTAAAATGTATGCGGGATCTTTTGTTTTCTCATTACCGTTCTGTCCGTTGCCTGTACTTGTTGCGCAGTCTCCACATTGGCCTTACTTACTTGAGTTCTTACTGCTCCTGCCAGAAAGGGCTTTCTAAATTAATCTCTGAGCATCTCACTTGGGCCTTTAAAATCCTCAGTGGCTCCCCTCATCTGCCTGGCAAGAGTCAGGATCCCCAGCTGGCATCTATACCCTTCATAATGGGGTCCCCCTCTTTTAATCTTCAGCCTCTTCATCCACCATCCAGCTTCACACCGGTGGGGATGGCACAGGGCGTTTTCCCTATCTAGGATGCTCTTTCCTCCTTCCATTTTCAATCTACCTGGTAAAAAATACTTTGTCTGTCATTTTGATTTTTCAAACTTTCAGGTGTACAAGCATCATTTGAGGTACTTGTTCAAAGTGCCTTCCCCCTGCCGAGATGCTGAGAAACTAGGTGTTTCTGATACAACTAATGGGCACTGCCCCGCTGCTTTGCAAACAATAACCCAGACTTCTCTAAAAACAACCCAGCACTTGGATGAGGGTGGGGCAACACTCACAAGATGTTTGGACACTTGTGTGATCTGAATATTTCCTGGGTGACTTTTTAAAATATTCAGCAAGAATTAAGAACCACAGCATGAGTCTTTGAGAAATATTGCTTTAAAAACCATGTTCAGGTAACTCTTCAGTGAAGAATTCCTTTATTTTTGAGACAGAATAAAGCACTCCCTCTCCAAGGACTGACTTCCTTCCTGCTAGAATAAAAGCCCTAAGAACAGCCATACCATAGCTGCCTTTGCAACTTCAAGCACCTAGCAGAATTCATGAGTATGTGCCCTCTCTGGGGTTCCTGTCTGTCTCTGTCTACTTGTCTCTCTCTCTCTGTGTTTCTTGTTATCTCTTGTCTCTGTTTTTCTCTTGCTCTCTCTTGTTCACAGATCTTTTGGGAAAATCCTCTGGAGATAAAGGTAACAATCCTTCGTGTCAAAATTCTCAGCCCATGAAGAAATAAATACATGTCCATTTTAGCCATGTAGTGACCCTCATCCCAGAATTTCCTAGACGTCACCCTTTCTACCATAACTGCTACTTAAAGGACTGGCCCTCCTGTTTATGTGGGAGATCTGTATATTTAAGAAAATCTTTATAGAAGTTATTTAAAAGGAACATAAACAAGTAGAGCAAACCCAAAAAGAACAGTACAGGGAGATTGGGCGTAAGCAGCAACAAAGAGAGAAGATGAGGAACTCGAACTGGGGTGATCATAAAAGTGGGGGAAGCAGATCAAATAGAGAAGATTTTGCTTGACACAAAGATGAAGTAAGCTCCAGAAAATATTTTGAGGTGTATCATAAATGCATATGAGTGTATCTCACATAATTCCATTCATGGGCATGGAAAAAGAAAACATCAAGGTAAACGTTTTCTAATGCTACTAATTGTTTTCATTAAGCAATTATGTGCTGTTTGAACCTTAAGCACATGCTGCTATTTGTATGACATGTTTATCACACATACTTGGTCCAAAGAAAAGAAAACAATGGTAAAATCGAGTTAGGTCTTCAAATCCTCCAAATACAATGTTTTCATGTTATGGAAAGAACAAGTGTGGATGGTATTTTCCATTTGTGAAAACTAATGTGGATAAAATGAAAGTTCCTATGGCCAGGATTCTCACCTGGCCCTGGTTGGCTAGCTCACTACACACGTGGGGGCAATATGTTGCTACTGACTCCATAAAAAGAGCTCTGGATGACACAGTGGCATGGCTGCAAGCCTGCAGAAGAGCAGAGCAGAGGCTGGAGTGGTGGCAGTGCCAAGGATAGAGGCCCAGAGGATGGCTGTGTGGGCCGAGAGGCCCAAAGGCAGGGACCAGCTTGTTGAGTGTAGACTTGCTCTGAGTGAATGGGACTTTGCTGATTGACCTGTCACCATGGAAATAAAGTTGGATATAACTCTTTCACCCCAAGAAGATTCTACTATAATTTCTTTGGTCACACTGAATTCATGGTGTATGTGCCTGGGGCTGAAAGCCTCTGGCAAGACAATTGGCGACAGTCAGCAGGATTCATTGTTGACCAAGGAAAATAAAAGAAGGCCCTCATGGAAGGAGTGTTTCAGCAGGCTGCACCTATGGACAGGGAGATATTCGAGTGTCCCCTGAGGTCATGTGGCACTGTGAAGGGGTGGAGGACTGGGGTCCACCCCAAGAGAAAACTGATTGAAATGATGTCACTATGAAGTGCTGTGGCCTGAGAGGAAGCAGCACGAGAAGGAGCAGCAGCCTGAGAAGGAGCAGCACGAGAAGAAACTATGGGAGTGCAGGGGGCCAGGGGCCATGGGGCAGGTGAAGGAAGAGCCCCGAGAAGGAGCGGCATGAGAAGCAGAAGCACACAGGCTGCCAGGTGGGGCAAGAGAAGGATGGGGTGGAGCTGTCAGCCCCAGAAACGGAGGAGCGGAGGTCTGACGGGCAGGTGGGAGTGGAGGCCCTGCCAGCGCCAGAGGCATCAGCCCCTCCTCGGTTGAGACCCCACCTGGTTGAAAAGTGGTGGAAAGCCAGAAGGACTCGGCAACTGTGGGTTCTTTCAGGGGAGGTGCAGCCCCCTCCTCAGGTTGTCGAGTACTCTATGCTCTGCTTCTGTCCTCAGGCTCCGGCACAAAGGGAATACAGTCCCCTTCTCAAAGGAAGGATTTAAAGGGCCCCATGAAAGTCGCAAGGACCCAGATGTGGGTTGGTTTGAAAAGGCAGGAGCAGACAGAAAGAAATTGGAAAACTGAAGCTGTGTCAACTGAGACCGGAGCAGTGGTTCTGGCTGCTGAGAAAGCATAGATAAAGCAACAATATTAGCCTGGGTGTCTGCAAGACTTTGCTGGAGGGGCTGGAGAAGGTGTGTATTGTAAGCCCCACCCATGGTCCTTTTGGCTAACTCATTTGAGTAGAACTGGTTTGAATACAGCCAGGATGCAATGGATCTCCTCAGGTTTGAGGGTTATTGTGGGGAAGTTGGTGTTCCTATGGCCAGGATCCTCACTGAACTTAAACCACCTGATGATGTAACTGGCCTGTTGTTGGGCTGCCACTTCAACACCTTTAGGCAATAAGCTATTAGTACGCTATATAGAGATCTCGGCCCAGTGCTCTGGGCAGAGGCAGAGACGTTAGTGCTGGACTTACCGCCGGAGAACAAGCCAGATAATAAACCCTTCCACCCCAAGAACATTTTGCTATAAATTTCTGTGGTCACAGTGAATCCATAGAGAACTTGCCTGGGGCTGAAACCCATTGACAAGACAATTAGCAAAAGTCAGCAGGGTTCACTGTTGACCAAGGAAAAAGATAGGCTGCCCTTATGGGAGGGGTGCTTCAGCGGGCTGCCCCTGTGAATGGGGAGACAGTGGATTATCCCCCAAAAGGTATGTGGTCTGAGGTGGCTTGCCTCCTAGAGGACTGGGCCCCACCCCAGGACTGGAGGCAAGTGGGGGTGACACCTGAGGCAGTAGGGGTGGCTCTTGATACAGTAAGCAGAGCCTTTGAGAAGCAGAGTGCCCGTGAGGCAGCAGGGACTGTGGGTTGGCTACTTCTCACAGTCTTAAAAAGGTCTACAGAGGAGACCCAAGAAATGGCAGCATGAGAAAGTGAGCTGCAAACTTCAGTAGATTCCCTGAGGAGGGAAATGGAATTGATGCAAGAGATGGCACGAGAACGCGAGCTGCAAACCTTTGTGGATTCCCTGAGGAAGGAGATGGCCTGGATGTGGGAGGAGGCAGTGCAAGAGTGCCGGCAGCAAGCTGCCACTGGAGCTAGACAGCAGCGCTGCTAGGTGTTCTGAAGGAGGAAGAGGCCATCAAGGGAAAAGACGAACTCCTGAGAGAAGCACGGGCAGAGATGGCATAAGAACATCAGCTGCGAAGCATTGAGCTGAAGGTAAGAGACCTTCTGAAGACTGAGGTAGCATTGCTGCGAGGCACAGTAGAAAAGGTAAAGGTTGTAGCAGAGGAAGCACTCAGGGGAGGGGAGAGAAAGGTGCCATCAGCCCCAGAAATGGAGGAGCTGGGGAAGGATGAAGGGGTGGTGCCAGAGGCACTGGCACCTCCTGTACTGAAAGCACACCCAGTGGTTATAAAGGAAATAAAAACCCAGCAGCTGAAAGTTCCCTAAGGAGAGGAGAAGTCCCCTCCCCAGGTCGTGGAGCACTCTATGGTCCCCCACTATACTCAGGCTGAGCCGGTGGCTGTGGGACTTAGGGGTGGATGGAATTGTTCTGTTGGGATCAGAGATGGGAAAGCTGGCTTCCCTGACAGTGCAGCCTGCCTTGAGGCAGCGATTACAAAATGCACATCAGACCCCAGGAAGTCACTCCTTTCTTGACTGGCTTATGGCTGCACTTCATGCTGTGTGGCCCAGTCTAGGTGATCTGCCACCCTCTCCTGTTAGATGGCAGATGTATGCTGAGCTCCAACAGGTGCTACAAGAGCTAGGCATAAGAAATACTATCTATAGTCCAGAGAATTATAACCCAGATGAAGAGATTTTCACTACTGGGATGAGAAATACTGTGCTTCAAATGGCTCCCACATCCCTCTTTGGATCTCTAGTGGCCATTCTTTCCCCTCACTTAGGGCATCCCATAAGTGGGGTGACATATACAGTAGCAGACTTAGGAGAGGCTGAAGCAATGAGAATCTGGAAAGAAATAAGACCTGTTACTCACAAGAAGAATTTACAGGGCCCTATGAAGGTTATGAGGACCCAGATGTGGGTTAATAGAATACAGGAAGGAACAGATGGAAGGAAATTAGATGGGAAGTCCAATAGGATCTTACTAGAGCTATGGCAACAACTGAAATCAGAGCAACAGTTCCAGCCATTAAGACCAAAGAGGCAGATGTTAGAGACAGAGCCACGAGTCTGGCCTGTGTGTTTGCAAGACTTTCTGCTGGAGAGCGAGCCAACCTCACTTGAGGCCATGCAGGTGATTGGGGAACATGGTTTGACTGAGTGGAAGGTCAAGGTATCTTCCCTGAGGGATCAGGTGGGGAGTGGAGGCCACATGTTGAAATAGTTATCCATTGGTCCCCAGTGAACATACAAACATGTCCTGGCTCTGGTGGACACAGGGGCTAAACGTTCACTGATTCATGGTAACCCTAATTGGTTCCCCGGGACCCCCACTATCATAGATGTATAGGGGGGGAAAGATATCTGAGTAAAAAAAGCCCAAATCCCTTTGGGAATAAGGCGTCTACCCTCAAAGGAGTATACTGTGTATATCTCTCCTATTCCTGAGTATATTTTCGGGATTAATATCTTGCAGGGTCTATGATTGCAGACCACTGCAGGTGAGTTCATACTGAGAGTACATGTGGTGAAGGCAGTTCTGAGGGGACATGCTAGGCACCCGCCCATAGCTTTGCCTGTACCTCGGTGGGTGACTAATACCAAACAATACAAACTGCCTGGAGGGCATAAGGAGATTGGAGAAACTCTCCAGGAGCTGGAAAAGGTGGGTATTATGAAGCCCACCCAAGTCCTTTCAATTCCCCACTGTGGCCTGTAAAAAAGCCAGATGGCTCCTGGCATATGACTGTGGATTACAGAGAACTGAATAAAGTCATACCCCGTATGCATGCTGCTGTCCCCTCTATTGCAGGCCTGATGGTTACCCTTATCCATGAACTAGGAACATACCATTACATGGTAGATCTTGCTAATGCCTTCTTTTCCATTGATATTGAGCAGGTAAGTCAGGAACAGTTTGCCTCTTCATGGGAAGGATGGCAATGGACTCTCACCGTCCTTCCACAGGGATACCTCCACAGCCCCACCATCTGTTATGGACTTAGCCCAGGAATTGGCTACATGGGAGACACTGCCAATGGTGTGGCTGTACCATTATATTGATGTCATGCTCAGGTCCAATTCTCTTTCATATCTAGAAGGTGCAGCACCTAGACTGCTGCAACATTTTCAGGAGAAAGGATGAGCTGTGAACAGCACCAAGGTTCAGGGACCTGGTTTGTCTGTTAAATTCTTGGGGGTCATCTGGTCAGGTAAGACCAAAGTTATACCAGAAGCAGTTATAGACAAAGTCCAGGCCTTTCCTACCCCCACAACTGTAGCATTGCTACAGGAGTTTCTGGGTCTTTTAGGCTATCACACCTGGCACAAATTCTGAAGCCCTTATACCAGTTGGTACAAAAGGGCATCAGGTGGGACTGGGATGAGATGCCTTTACTACAGCAAAGCAGGCAGTCAAGACTGTGCAGGCCTTGAGTGTGATAGACCCATCAAGGCCCTGTGAACTGGATGTTTATGTCACTGAAGATGGTTATGGCTGGAGTCTCTGGCAGTGGCTTGAACAAACTCACCAACCTGTTGGATTCTGGTCACAACTCTGGAAAGGGGCAGAGGTATGATACACTTTGATAGAAAAACAACTGGCTGCTGTGTATCACGCCTTGCTGGCTACAGAACCCATCACTGGAATGGCCCTGATAAAGGTAATAACTGCCTATCCCAACTTGGGGTGGGCACGAGACTGGACCCAAAAGCCAAGGAGTGATGTGGCATGAACACCCACACTAGTCAAGTGGGGTGCTTACCTACAGCATCATAGTGCCCTCTCTAGAAGCCCCTTGAGTGAAGAACTCCAACGCTTGCTGGGGCCGGTGACATATACTAGTGAAAAGCAGGAAGAACTTGCTTTTGAACCATTAGTAGCAGAGAGTCCCTATCGGGAGGGAAGAGCCCCTATACCTGAAGATGCATGGTACATAGACAGCTTCAGCCATGGGCAGCCCCCAAAATGGAGGGCCATAGATTTCCATCCTAAAACAGACAATATGGATGGAAAATGGTAAGGGGAAGACCAGCCAATGGGCAGAGTTGTGGGCTGTTAGGCTTGTGATCAGCCAGGGGCCCTCCCCTATAGTTATCTACCCTGACAGCTGGGCTTATCGGAGATTGACCTTGTGGCTACCAACCTGGTACCATGCCAACTGGCTGGTTTGTCACCGACCCTTTTGGGGGCAAAAATTGTGGACTTATGGGCCTGTGGTCATATTAAAATAATTACAGTATACCATGTGACAGGTCATTTGCCACTGGCATCACCAGGAAATGATGAGGCAGATAAATTGGCCCAGATACGTTGGCTAGAAGGAAAGCCTGCCTCTGATGTAGCCAAATGGCTGCATCAGCATTTGTTGCATGCAGGGCAAAAGACAATGTGGGCTGTAGCCCATCAGTGGGGCTTGCCTTTGACCTTCGAAGAACTTAGTAGAGCCCAGCAGTAGTTTTTCATGTGCTCTAAAAGGCCTTCACCAAGTTCCACAGCAACACGGAACAATAGCTAAGGGGCGTATACCCCTTGTCAGGTGGCAGATAGACTATATTGGGCCTCTACCTGTGTCAGAAGGATATCGGTATGTGATGACTTGTGTGGACACAGCTACTGGACTTCTGGTTGCTTTTTGTATCTGTTGTGCAGACCAGCAGGTGACCAAAAGAGGCCTGAAGCACCTCTTTCCTGCCTATGGCCGACCACAGGTGATTGAGAGTGATCAGGGCACCCATTTTACTGGCCATACACTGCATGAATGGGTGCAACAGCTGGGAATCAAATGGAAGTTTCATGTGCCATACAGTCCTACTGCAGCAGGCATGATAGGCACAATGGCTTGTTAAAATACAGACTAAAGTCAGATACCAATAGTCTGTGGGGATGGTCAGTCTGCTTATGGACCATGCTATGGCGTTTGAATGAGAGACCCCAAAAGGGAAATCTGAGCCCCATAGACATGTTAACACATCTGGCTGCCTCCCCTATACAACTGCAAGTACAAGCCAAGGAAGAATCACTGAAGCCGAGAATAACATCTTGCTGCCAGCACCAATTGCATTGAACCCCAGAGACTCCATTGAGTGGACGTGGCCTTGGACCTTTCAACACATGGACCAATGATGGCTGGCTCTCCTGGCACCTTGGGGACAAGGCCTGGAAGCTGACCTCCTGTGTATTCCTGGAATAACAGCTGAGTGGCCGCCAAAGGTTACAGTAGTATATCCTGAACGGCCAGAAAGTAAGAGTATCTTACCGGGGAGTTTTGTTATATCATTATGGCCAGTGCATGCACCTCCAGTAGCACTATATATAAACCCTTCAGTAACCCCCAATGGGAAAGGAGTAAAGTATGGTGTACTAGACCTGGAAGGGACCCCCTTCTTGCTACAGTCCTATCACAGGACCGCTCTCTTGCATGCATCCTACCTGATGGACAAGATTTACCTATGTTGGTGACATTAAAACATGTGTCCTATCGCCCCTAAAGTTTTTGTGGATTGGGAACTTCCTCTGGCTTGAGGGTTATTATAAATTTTTTTATTAGGAACCTCCTCTAGCTTGAGGATTATTGTAATTTTTGTTTCAAAATTTTGCTGTATCTTAATTTTTATTATCTCTAAGTTGTTGTTATCCTCTGTTGCTATTGTGGAATCTGGTTACAGTGCTCCAGCTTTCTTGCACAGAGACCATTGCAGAAGATTGGAGCATGTAGATTGTAAGGCAAGAATCCTGGAGGGGTGGAGTATGGGGAAGTTGGGGTTCCTATGGCCCTTAACCTCACTGAACTTAAACCACCTGTTGATGTAACTGGCCTGTTGCTGGGCTGCCACTTCCACAACTTTAGGCAATAAGCTATTATTGCACTATATAGAGAGCTCGGCCCAGTGCTCTGGTGTACCACCAGACAGCAAGCTGGGTAATAAACCCTTTTACCCCAAGAATGTTCTACTGTCATTTCTTTGGTCACACTGAATCCATAGTGAACTTGCCCGGGGATGAAACCCATTGGCAAGACACAAAAAGAAATTTTACTTTAGACTCAGACTCCCTGTATTCTTTTTTTTTATTCATTTACTTATCATTAATCTACAATTACATGAAAAACATTATGTGTACTACACGCCCCCCTTCAAGTCCCCCCCACAAACCCTATTGCAGTCACTGTCCATCAGTGTAGTAAGATGCTGTAGAATCACTACTTGTCTTCTCTGTGTTGCACATCCCTCCCCATGACCCCCAAATTATATATGCTAATCATAAGGCCCCCTTTCTTTTTCCCCACCCTTATTCCACCCTTCCCACCCATCCTCCCCAGTCCCTTTCCCTTGGTAACTGTTAGTCCATTCTTGGATTCTGTGATTCTGCTACTGTTTTGTTACTTCAGTTTTTCTTTCTTCTTATACTCCAAATATGACTGAAATCATTTGGTACTTATCTTTATCCACTTGGCTTATTTCACTAAACATAATATCCTCTAGCTCCATCCATGTTGTTGCAAATGGTAGGATTTGTCTTCTTCTTATGACTGAATAATATTCCACTGTGTATATGTACCATATCTTCTTTATCCATTCATCTACTGATGGACAGTTAGGTTGCTTCCATTTCTTGGCTATTGTAAATAGTGCTGCGATAAACATAGGGGTGCATCTGTCTTTTTCAAACTGGGTTGCTGCATTCTTAGGGTAAATTCCTAGAAGTAGAATTCCTGGGTCAAATGGTATTTCTATTTTGAGCTTTCTGAGGAACCTCCATATTGCTTTCGACAATGGTTGAAATAATTTACATTCCCACCAGCAGTGTAGGAGGGTTCCCCTTTCTCCACAACCTCACCAACATTTGTTGTTGTTTGTCTTTTGGATGGCAGCCATCCTTACTGGTGTGAGGTGATATCTCATTGTGGTTTTAATTTGCATTTCTCTGATGACAAGCGATGTGGAGCATCTTTTCCTGTGTCTGTTGGCCATCTGAATTTCTTCTTTGGAGAACTGTCTGTTCAGCTCCTCTGCCCATTTTTTATTGGATTATTTGCTTTTTGTTTGTTGAGGTGTGTGAGTTCTTTATATATTTCGATGTCATCCATTTATCAGCTCTGTCATTTATGAATATATTCTCTCATACAGTAGGGTACATTTTTGTTTTATTGATGGTGTCCTTTGCTGTGCAGAGCTTTTCAGCTTCATATAGTCCCATTTGTTCATTTTTGCTTTTGTTTCCCTTGCCCAGGGAGCTTTGTTCATGAAGAAGTCACCCATGTTTATGTCCAAGAGATTTTTGCCTATGTTTTTTTCTAAGAGTTTTATGGTTTCATGACTTACATTCAGGTCTTAGATCCATTTCAAATTTACTTTTGTGTATGGGGTTAGACAGTGATCCAGTTTCATTCTCTTACATGTAGCTGTCCAGTTTTGTCAACACCAGCTGTTGAAGATACTATCATTTCCCCATTGTATGTCCATGGCTGTTTTATCATATATTAATTGACCATATATGTTTGGGTTAATGTCTGGAGTCTCTATTCTGTTCCACTGGTCTTTGGCTCTGTTCTTGTACCAGTACCCAAATGTCTTGATTACTGTGGCTTTGTAGTAGAGCTTGAAGTTGGGAAGCAAGATCCCACCCCAATTTATTCTTCCTTCTCAGGATTGCTTTGGCTATTCAGGGTCTTTGGTGTTTCCATATAAATTTTTGAACTATTTGTTCCAGTTCATTGAAGAATGCTGTTGGTAATTTGATAGGGATTGTATCAAATCTGTATGTTGCTTTGGGCAGGATGGCCATTTTGACAATATTAATTCTTCCTAGCCAGGGGCGTGGGATGAGTTTCCATTTGTTAGTGTCCTCTTTAATTTCTCTTACGAGTGTCTTGTAGTTTTCAGGGTCTAGGTCTTTCACGTCCTTGGTTAGGTTTATTCCTAGGTATTTTATTCTTTTTGATGCTATTGTGAATGGAATTGTTTTCCTGATTTCTCTTAGTTCATTGTTA
Organism: Manis javanica; assembly: GCF_040802235.1. Taxonomy (NCBI): domain Eukaryota; kingdom Metazoa; phylum Chordata; class Mammalia; order Pholidota; family Manidae; genus Manis; species Manis javanica. Next base: position 156,180,091 of record NC_133158.1, read on the forward strand.
GTGTACAGGAAAGCCACAGATATCTGTGTGTTAATTTTGTATCCTGCAACTTTGCTGAATTCGATATTAGTTCTAGTAGTTTTGCAGTGGAGTCTTTAGGGTGTTTCATGTACAATATCATGTCATCTGCAAATAGTGACAGTTTGACTTCTTCTTTACCAATTTGGATTCCTTGTATTTCTTTGTTTTGTCTACTTGCCATGGCTAGGAGCTCCAGTACTATGTTGAATAACAGTGGGGGGAGTGGGCATCCCTTTCTTGTTCCTGATCTCAGAGGAAAAGCTTTCAGCCTCTTGCTGTTCAGTTAGCTGTGGGTTGATCATATATGGCCTTTATTATGTTGAGGTACTTGCCCTCTGTGCCCATTTTGTTGAGAGTTTTTATCATGAGTGGATGTTGAATTTTGTCGAATGCTTTTTCAGCATCTATGGAAATGATCATGTGGTTTTTGCCCTTCTTTTTGTTGATGTGGTGGATGATGTTGATGGATTTTTGAATGTTGTACCATCCTTGCGTCCCTAAGATGGATCCCACTTGGTCATGGTGTATGATCCTCTTGAAATATTTTTGAATTCAGTTTGCTAATATTTTGTTGAGTATTTGTGCATTTATGTTCATCAGGGATATTGGTTTATAGTTTTATTTTTTGGTTGGGTCTTTGCCTGGTTTTGGTATTAGGGTGATGTTGGCTTCATAGAATGAGTTTGGGAGTATTCCTTCCTCTTCTATTTTTTTGGAAAACTTTAAGGAGAATGGGTATTATGTCTTCTCTGTATGTCTGATAAAATTGCAAAGCAAATCCATCTGGCCCAGGGGTTTTGTTCTTGGGTAGCTTTTTGATTACTGCTTCAATTTTGTTGCTGGTAATTGGTTTGTTTAGATTTTGTGTTTCTTCCTTTTTCAATCTTGGAAGGTTGTATTTTTCTAGGTAGTTGTCCATTTCTTATAGGTTTTCCAGCTAGTTAGCATATAGGTTTTCTTAGTATTCTCTAATAATTCTTTGTATTTCTGTGGGGTCTGTCATGATGTTTCCTTTCTAGTTTCTGATTCTGTTAATGTGTGTTGATTATCTTTTTCTCTTAATAAGTCTGTCTACAGGCTTATCTTTTTTGTTTATTTTCTGAAAGAACCAGCTCTTGGTTTCATTGATTTTTGCTATTGTTTTATTCTTCTCAATTTTGTTTATTTCTTCTCTGATCTTTATTATGTCCCTCCTTCTGCTGACTTTAGGCCTCATTTGTTCTTCTTTTGCCAATTTTGATGATTGTGATGTTAGACTATTCATTTGGGTTTGTTCTTGCTTCTTTGAATATGCCCGGATTGCTATACACTTTCCTCTTAAGACTGCTTTTGCTGTGTCCCACAGAAGTTGGGGCTTTGTGTTGTTGTTGTCATTTGTTTCCATATATTCCTTGATCTCCATTTTAATTTGGTTGTTGATCCATTAACTATTTAGAAGTGTGTTGTTAAGCCTCCATGTGTTTGTGAGCCTTTTGGCTTTCTTTGTACAATTTATTTCTAGTTTTAGTCCTTTGTGGCCTGAAAAGTTGGTTGGTAAAATTTCAATCTTTTTGAATTTACTGAGGCTCTTTTTGTCACCTAGTATGTGGTCTATTCTGAAGAATGTTCCATATGCACTTGAGAAGAATGTGTATCCTGTTGCTTTTGGATGTAGAGTTCTTTAGATGTCTATTAGGTCCATCTGTTCTAGCGTGTTGTTCAGTGCCTCTGTGTCCTGACTTATTTTTTGTCTGGTTGATCTGTCCTTTGGAGTGAATGGTGTGTTGAAGTCTCTTAAAATGAAAATGCATTGCATTCTATTTCCTCCTTTAGTTATGTTAGTGCTTGTTTCACATATGCTGGTGCTCTTGTGTTGGGTGCATATATATTTATACTGGTTATATTCTCTTGTTTCACTGAGCCCTTTATCATTATGTAGTGTCCTTCTTTTTCTCTTGTTACTCTCTTTGTTTTGAAGTCTATTTTGTCTGATACTAGTACTGCAACACCTTTTTTCTCCCTGTTGTTTGCATGAAATATCTTTTTCCGTCCCTTGACTTTTAGTCTGTGCATGTCTTTGGATTTGAGGTGAGTCTCTTATAAGCAGCATATAGTAGGGTCTTTTTTTTTTATCCATTCAGTGACTGTATGTCTTTTGATTGGTTCATTCAGACCATTTACATATAAGGTGATTATCGGTATGTATGTACTTATTGCCATTGCAGGCTTTAGATTCGTGGTTACCAAATGTTCAAGGTTAATTTCCTAACTATCTAAGAGCCTCACTTAATTCACTTAGTATGCTGTTACAAACACAATCTAAAGGTTTTTTCTGCTTCTCCTCCTTTTTCTTCCTCCTCCATTCTTTATATATTAGGTATCATATTCTGTACTTTTTGTCTGTCCCTTGCTTGATTTTGGGGATAGTTAATTTAATTTTGCATTTACTTAGTAATTAGCTGTGGTTTTATTACTGTGGTTTTATTACCTCTGGTGACAGCTATTCAACCTTAGGAACACTTCCATCTATAGCAGTCCCTCCAAAATAGACTGTAGAGATGGTTTGTGGGAGGTAAATTCTCTCAGGTTTTGCTTATCTGGAAATTGTTTAATCAGTCCTTCAAATTTAAATGATAATCTTAGTGGATAAAGTAATCTTGGTTCCAAGCCCTTCTGATCATGGCATTAAATACATCATGCCACTCCTTTCTGGCCTATAAGGTTTCTGCTGAGAAGTCTGATATTATCCTGATGGGCTTTCCTTTGCATGTGATATTATTTCTGTCTCTGGCTGCTTTTAACAGTCTGTCCTTTTCCTTTATCTTTTCCATTTTAATTACTATGTTGTCTTGGTGTTGTCTTCCTTGGGTCTCTTGTGTTGGGAGATCTGTGGATCTCCATGGCCTGAGAGACTATCTCCTTCCCCAGATTGGAGAAGTTTTCAGCAACTACCTCCTCAAAGACACTTTCTATCCCTTTCTCTCTCTCTTCTTCTTCTGGTATCTCTATAATGAAAATATTGTTCCATTTGGATTGGTCACACAGTTCTCTCAATATTCTTACATTCTTAGTGATCATTTTTTCTCTCTGTGCCTCAGCTTCTTTGTATTCCTCTTCTCTCATTTCTACTTCATTTATTGTCTCTTCCACCATATCCAACCTGCTTTTAATACCCTCCATTGTGCTCTTCAACAATTGGATCTCTGACCTGAATTCATTCCTGACTTCTTGGATGTCTTTCTGTACCTCCATTTGCATGTTGATGACTTTTATTTTGAGCTCCCTTTCAGGAAGAGTCACAAGGTCCATATCATTTAAATCTTTCTCAGGAGTTGTATTAACAGTTTTACTCTGGACAAGGTTCCTTTGGCATTTCATGTTTGTATATGGTGCCCTCTAGTGTTCAGAAACTCTATTCTGGAGCTGCTCAGCCCCTGAAGGAATGTTGGGGGTCTCAGGGGAGTGGTACTGGTGCCTGGGGCAAGGAAAGAGCTGTTCCCAGCCTCCCGGCTGCTGTGCCTGTCTCCACTGCCTGAGCCAGTGGGTCGGGCACACGGGTATAAGTTTTTGTCCCAGAGTAGCCAGATATGGATCCCTTCTTTCCACAAGTGGCTAGAATCCCAGTCTCCCCAGGAACTCTGCAGTTCCAAGCCTTCCACTCCCTCCCTGCTCAGTTTCTCTTCCTCACGCCAGTGAGCTGGGCCTGGGGAAGGTCTCGGGTTCCACCAGGCCATGGTTCTGGTACGTTACCCTGTTCAGTGAGCTCTGCTCTTTTCTCCAGGTGTATTCAGTCTGGAGCTGTCCTCTTTCCTGTTGCTCTCTCAGGATTAGTTGCACCAACTATATTTCCTAATTGTATCCAGTTTTAGGAGGAAGACTCTGTCTCTCCTCTCACACCACCATCTTTAATCCTTTTTCTCTACCTGTATTCTTATATTATTACATTTTATTTATTTGTTTGTATTTATGCATTCTTATTTGCTATTTATATTATTCTTATATTGTTCTTGTATTATTCTGATTCTTCCATATCCACATGGTAGAAGCTGTTTAAAGAGGACATCTGGCTAGTCATTACCTAGACAAAATTAAGACTGTGTTTATGGGGAGGTCATTCTGATTTAATCTTGTGAACATGTGCTCTCTATACAGAACTGTTTATAAATAAACTGGAAATTTCAGCATTCCAAAAGATATGAGAACTGAAACTTACGGATTTCTTTTGGCTTGATTTAGACCTCATGGCCTAACCATTCATTGGCAACTAAGAGATGTAATTTTTTGTTAAAATGGCCCTATGCTGATAAATTAGGCTTCTCATACTGAAATGGAGTTTGATGCCATATCAAGGAAGGCTAAACTTAAAGTATATGTGAAGTTAGATAATTCATCACTGGGTAATTACCAAGTGCTCATTTCTTTGCTGCTTTCCTTCAGTGTTGGCCTGCCACTCAGCCTCCTGGTCTTTCTTATTCTGACTCTCAGATCCAAAACTGGAACTACAGTAACTGTAAGATCATCATAAAGGAAATACCACGAATTTGAGGGGTTTTATAAAGTAAAGAGTTCCTAGTGTAGGCATGTCTGCATTTGTTGCTGTCTCCAAGCTGCTGAACCTCATTTTCACATTTCGATTGTCTCCCACATGTAAACCTTTCCAAAGCAGAATTCTAAAAATCTACATATTCCTCCTTTGTGTTGTGTGTAGGTTCCACTAATCAGATCTACCTGAATGAGATTTCATTTGAAAGTAAGCTACGTGGGGAAAGGACTAGGTACCAGGTGTGGAGTGGCAGGAAAGGAACTAACTAAAGTAGATTGTTATCTGCAACAAAGTTTATATGTTAGATCAAGAATTTTAATTTAAAAGTAGTACACTTGGTAGCTATTATTTCATTATCAAGAAAAAACTATACCAGAGTCTCCTCCTTTCATGGTGTAACATTTCTCCAAGAATAAACAATACTGCTTGACTGCTACTGTATATCCAGGAATGCATTAAGTGTTAGGAATAAGTGTTAAAATAAACAGAGAAGTCATTCTGCTTATGCAGCATATAAATCTCTGAAATAACTTTTAAGTCATGAAATGTTTTAAAGTCAGCTATTCACTGCAAGTTATAAAATTGGAAGAAAATGCTGTCATTTGTTGGTACTGCCCCTGGAAAGAGATAGAGGAACTTTTATAACCTAGCTTTTCACATTCTTAACTTGTAAAACATTCTTTACAATTGTCTTCCCTTACCAAACCTCTGAACACCATCTCTAAAGGTTCAAAGGATGACTCATAGGGAATTTGAAGAATGAGCTGTCAAGTGAACAGAAAATGAAAAAGATGGACTGGGAATAATTGAATCACCTACGTTTTGGGGAGGGGTTAAATTGTATGTTTATGTATTCCTCATGCCTACGGCCACCTCAAACACATGTGGCCAAATGCTACTCTCAACCAAGCCTTCATGCTTCCTACTTCTCTCTATAAAGTAAGCACCCCCACCCCACATATATATTCATGTATATGTAACTTTGAAAAATGTATCATATTTTTCTTGCTGTGACATCTATCACACTATACAGTTAGTGGCTTCCAGAACCATTAAACTTTGCTTCTAAGGCAATACACAGAAATAATAAACCTACACATACAAAAAATATATAATTATGGTAGGTATAATGAAATGAAATAAGACTTAAGGACCTTTTACTTAGAATTAACTTGTATCCAGTGATGATTAATGGGGGAACTCAGAGGATAGAATGCTATGTTGATGTTAATTGTACAGTACAAATCAGTAGCAATGTTCAGGTACATATGTGGGAATCTAGTTTCTGAGCTCCAAGACAAAAAACTCCATTGCTGCCTTCTCCTCAATATGAAATTATCTTGGGAGAACAGGAAGAGAACTCACAGAAATGCATCAAAAGTACATAAACAATTGAAATGCAGCACCAGGGAAGACATTAAAAGTCCTTAGTGAGTCAGACTTATAATTTATAGTCTTGTTTTCTCTTGACTCTGCATTTTAATGGTTTTTCTATTTTTGTTAAATATAGACGAAGGGAAAGAAGGTTTTATTAGAGGTTTGTTGACTAGCTGCCGACTCTTGATATGCCTTAAATAGTGCACTGAGATCTTTAGCTGTCAAGTACACATGAAATCAGAAGTATTCTTAGACATTTCCAAAACTCTCACAAATACATATTTTGAACTAAATATATTTGTTTTTTCTATCAACTAAATGCTGTTATTTTACCAGACATAATATAGAATTTCAGAATCAGTACATATATTTTCTTTGTAGAACAAGATGGTCAATGAAGCATCGCTGTGAAAACCTCATGAGAACAATTAAATCTCAGCAATTAAGTTGATGACTAAACTTGGCAGTAGAAAAATGTTAATGACATACTTTCTGTATCCCTTTCATGAATGGCTCATTTTCTTTTTTCTTCTGATTCCTTTTATCAAAATGAATAGGCACAAATGATCAAAAATATCTTACAAGTACCTAGAACTAGTTCTTAGGCAGATATAGCTAGGAGCTGGAAAACATACTGTCAGAAGGTCAGATGTTCATGCTCCTTTTATCTCTGTAAAAATATTTTAAGACAATGAAAATGTATTTCTGTGAAGATTTTTTTAAAATAATGAGCTTGAAAATAAACACTTAAACTCCATGGTTTCTTGCTAAACCATTTTGGTTAGGCTTTTGCAGTATTTTATATGGGGAAGAGAAACAATTTATTATTTATGCTCAGTGGCCTTGAACTCTAAAAATGAAGGTTGATAGTGACTAAGAGAGGCAGGAAGCAGCACCCATAAATAAGTTTAAGTATAAATATGGACTTTCATGGTTGAGCAAACTTCAAAACTGTTTTTGATATAATAGATCTAAATTGTCTACAGAAAAGTTGAATCCAAAATAGCTGTTTTTCTAATATTGCATAAGGAACAACTAATGATGCAAATGTATCATCATTCATTTGTTCATATAACAAAAATGTGAGCAATTACAATGTGCCAGTGGTTTTGTTAGGTTTTGAAGCAAATTCTCTACCTTCAAGAAATAGTTTTTTGAAGGACTCAAAAGCTTATTTTAAAATATTTAGGTGAGTTCTGCTATGAAAAAATGTGCTCAGAGTATTCTGAGAACATGAAGGAGAGATACCTTTCCTTGGCCAAAACAGGGCTCCTGGAGGGTTGGATTCCTTGACTGTCACCTCAAAAATGTACTTGGGTTAACCTGGGGAGAAGAGAGGGAAATGCACCCAGAGCCAAGGGAACAAAAGATGAATGTAGGAAATCCTCTAGGTGATTTGTTGGTTGGTCTAAATATATTTACTGAGATGGGGTTCTATTGTTACAATATACTTGATCCTGTAAGTTTGAATTTACTTTGAGAAATACAGGAGCAAACTTTAAATAGATGCTGTGATAATAATCATTTGTCAATTCAAAGCTACTGTGTGGCTGAGTTCTTTTCTTAGAAACAAGGTATGGTCTTAAGAGCATTTGGTTCTATCAAGAAGTTCTGAAGGTTATCTGGACTCACCTCTAAACAAATTATTCTTTGTAATGGACTTTCTACCTTTGGTCTACATTCCCTCCTGAAATAGTTGAAGCTTGTACACCTTCCACAAAAGCAGGGTTTCTTAATGTCAGCACTAATGACATTTTAGACTGGATAATTCTGTGTAAGGGTGGGAAGCTGTCCTGTGCATTATAGGATGTTTGGAAGCTTCCCTGGCCCTTACCAACTAGATGCCAGTGGAAGACAACCCTTCCCTGCATAGTTGTGATGATCATATGTCTCTAGACTTATCAAATATCCTCTGTGGGACAAAATCACTGCTGGCTGAAAACCACTGCACTAACATAAGCTATTGCAACTTATTTCACTGTAACAGTTTGAATGGGACTCAAATGTTTTACTTTTAGTAATAACATAATATTAAATTATTATTGGATAGCTGTTCAGTGGGCGTCCAGTCACCAAATGCCAAGCCACTCATTAAAATATGAAAGTATTTTCATTAAAAGAAGACAGTATACCAGATAGCCACAAATTGGGAAAGGTCCCATATTAGTGTCATTACTGCTGCTAGTGACATTGCCATTTCTTCCCTGAGCACATGAAGCAGGCCCAGCCCCTCCATGACTTCCAAGAAAACTGGTATGAATAAATCTTCTTCCCTCCTACAATGATGCTACTCTAACTCATGGTTCTCAACCTCAGGTGCCCTTTGGAACCTTCTTAGGAGACTTAAATAATACTGAAATTTTGATTACTCTGCAATATTCTGATTTAATTCGAACAATACTAATACCTCAGTTATACCCAGACATTTCAATTGATTGGATTTAACTGTTCTACGGTAAGGCCTAGGTATTAGAGGTTCTAAAGGTCCCAGAAGCTTCCAATGTGCTGCCAAGATTGAGAAACACTGATCTCCATAACTACCCTTGGGTCATGAATCATCTTTTCTTAAAAATCTCCATTTTGTTTTAAGATGTTGGGATGCAGTTAGATCTTACTTCAGTGAGACACACCCATACACACACACACACATACGTAGTCTTCATAAAGATCATGAATTTAGTGTCTGCTTTAGATCTAGGAATTTATCTTTAGAGCTAGGATTTTAGTCTTTAACCCAGTGTTTCCCAAATTTATCTGCACATTAAAATCAACTGATTTTTTGTTTCTTAAAGCCCAGGACACATCCCAGACCAATTAAATCACAATCTCTGGGAGTGCTCCTATTACATTAGTTATTTGTGAAGTTCTCCAAGTAATTCTAATGAGCAGACATGTTTGGAACCCACTGCTTTAACCATATTTGTAAGGGGATTTAATTGTGTAGGCCAGTGAATATAAATCATTAGTTCTCATCTTTAGCTGCACAATAAAATCACCTGTGGAGCTTTTAAAACTCCTGGAGCTCAAGCTCTACCCCACATCTATTGAGTCAGAATTGCTAGGGGTAGGACCAGGCAGCAAAAGTTTTACAAGTTCCTTAGATCATTATGATATGCAGTCAAGCAGTGCTTCTCAGATTTGGACACACATCAGGATCCCCATAAGGGAACAATAAAACAGATTGCTGGGCTTCATACTCAACGTTTCTAATGCAGTGGGTCTATGTTGGGGCACTAGAATTCCCCTTTCTAACAGAACATATTTGAAAGCAATAGTAACGAAAACAATGTGGTACTGGCATAAAAAGACATTGAGAACAATGGAATAGAATAAAAAGCCCAGAAATAAACCCCCATATATATGTTAAATGATTTTTTGGATCATTAATCTACAATTACATGAAGAACATTATGTTTACTAGTCTCCCCTCTTCACCAAGTCTCCCCAACATACACCTTCACAGTCACTGTCCATCTGCATAGTAAGATGCTATAAAATCACTACTTGTCTTCCCTGTGTTGCACAGCCCTCCCTGCGCCCCCCACGCACTATACATGCTAATCATAATGCCCTCTTTCTTTTTCCCTGCCCTTATCCCTACCTTCCCACCCATCCTCCCCAGTCCATGTCCCTTTGGTAACTGTTAGTCCATTCTTAGGTTCTGTGATTCTGCTGCTGTTTTGTTCCTTCAGTTTTCCTTTGTTCTTATACTCCACATATGAGTGAAATCATTTGGTACTTGTCTTTCTCCCCTGGCTTCTTTCACTGAGCATAATACCCTCTAGCTCCATCCATGTTGTTGTGAATGGTAGGATCTGTTTTTTTCTTATGGCTGAGTAATATTCCATTGTGTATATGTACCACATCTTCTTTATCCATTCATCTACTGATGGACAGTTAGGTTGCTTCCATATCTTGGCTATTGTACATAGTGCAGTGATAAACATAGGGGTGCATCTGTCTTTTTCAAATTGGAGTGCTGCATTCTTAGGGTAAATTCCTAGCAGTGGAATTCCTGGGACAAATGGTATTTCTATTTTGAGCATTCTGAGGAACCTCCATACTGCTTTTCACAATGGTTGAACTAGTTTACATTTCCACCAGCAGTGCAGGAGGGTTTCCCTTTCTCCACAACCTCCCAACATCTGTTGTTGTTTGTCTTTTGGAATGTGTGATCCTTACTGTTGTGAGGTGATATCTCATTGTGGTTTTAATTTGCATTTCTCTTATGCTTAGCAATGTGGAGCATCTTTTCATGTGCCTGTTGGCCATCTGGATTTCTTCTTTAGAGAACTGTCTTTCAGCGCCTCTGCCCATTTTTTGATTGGATTATTTGCTTTTTGTCGCTTGAGGTGTGTGAGCTCTTTATATATTTTAGATGTCAATCCTTTATTGGATCTGTCATTTATGAATATATTCTCCCATACTATAGGGTACCTTTTTGTTCTATTGATGGTGTCCTTTCCTATACAGAAGCTTTTTAGCTTGATAAAGTCCCATTTGTTCATTTTTGCCTTTGTTTCCCTTGCCTGGGGAGATATGTTCATGAAGAAGTCACTCATGTTTATGTCCATGAGATTTTTGCCTATGTTTTTTTCTAAGAGATTTATGGTTTCATGACTTACATTCAGGTCTTTGATCCATTTTGAATTTACTTTTGTGTATGGGGTTAGACAGTGATCCAGTTTCATTCTCTTACATGTAGCTGTCCAGTTTTGCCAGCACCATCTGTTGAAGAGACTGTCATTTCCCCACTGTATGTCCATGTCTCCTTTATCATATATTAATTGACCATATATGTTTGGGTTCATGTCTGGAGTCTCTATTCTGTTCCATTGGTCTGTGGCTTTGTTCCTTTACCAGTACCAAATTGTCTTGATTACTGTGGCTTTGTAGTAGAGCTTGAAGTTGGAGAGCGAGATCCTCCCCTACTTTATTCTTCCTTCTCAGGATTGCGTTAGCTATTCGGGGTCTTTGACGGTTCCATATGAATTTTTGAACTATTTGTTCCAGTACATTGAAGAATGCTCTTGGTAATTTGATAGGGATTGCATCGAATCTGTATATTGCTTTGGGCAGGATGGCCATTTGGACGATATTAATTCTTCCTAGCCAGGAGCATGGGATGAGTTTCCATTTGTTAGTGACCTCTTTAATTTCTCTTAAGAGTGTCTTGTAGTTTTCAGGGTATAGGTCTTTCACTTCCTTGGTTAGGTTTATTCCTAGGTATTTTATTCTTTTTTATGCAATGGTGAATGGAATTGTTTTCCTGATTTCTCTTTCTATTGATTCATTGTTAGTGTATAGGAAAGCTACAGATATCTGTGTGTTAATTTTGTATCCTGCAACTTTGCTGAATTCCAATATTAGTTCTAGTAGTTTTGCAGTGGAGTCTTTAGGGTGTTTCATGTACAATATCATGTCATCTGCAAATAGTGACAGTTTGACTTCTTCTTTACCAATTTGGGTTCCTTGTATTTCTTTGTTTTGTCTACTTGCCATGGCTAGGACCTCCAGTACTATGTTGAATAACAGTAAGGGGAGTGGGCATCCCTTTCTTGTTCCTCATCTCAGAGGAAAAGCTTTCAGCCTCTTGCTGTTCAGTTAGCTGTGGGTTGATCATATATGGCCTTTATTATGTTGAGGTACTTGCCCTCTGTGCCCATTTTGTTGAGAGTTTTTATCATGAGTGGATGTTGAATTTTGTCGAATGCTTTTTCAGCATCTATGGAAATGATCATGTGGTTTTTGTCCTTCTTTTTGTTGATGTGGTGGATGATGTTGATGGATTTTTGAATGTTGTACCATCCTTGCATCCCTAGGATGGATCCTACTTGGTCATGGTGTATGATCCTCTTGATATATTTTTGAATTCGGTTTGCTAATATTTTGTTGAGTATTTGTGCATTTATATTCATCAGGGATATTGGTCTGTAGTTTTATTTTTTGGTGGGGTCTTTGCCTGGTTTTGGTATTAGGGTGATGTTGGCTTCATACAATGAGTTTGGGAGTCTTCCCTCCTCTTCTATTTTTTGGAAAACTTTAAGGAGAATGGGTATTATGTCTTCTCTGTATGTCTGATAAAATTCTGAGGTAAATCCATCTCGCCTGGGGCTTTTGTTCTTGGGTAGTTTTTTGATTACTGCTTCAATTTTGTTGCTGGTTATTGGTCTGTTTAGATTTTCTGTTTCTTTCTGGGTCAGTCTTGGAATGTTGTATTTTTCTTGGAAGTTGTCCATTTCTTCTAGGTTTTCCAGCTTGTTAGCATATAGGTTTTCATAGTACTCTCTAATAATTGTTTGTATTTCTGTGGAGTCCGTCGTGATTTTTCCTTTCTTGTTTCTGATTCTGTTCATGTGTGTTGACTCTCTTTTTCTCTTAATAAGTCTGGCTAAAGGCTTATCTATTTTGTTTATTTTCTCAAAGAACCAGCTCTTGGTTTCATTGATTTTTGCTATTGTTTTATTCTTCTCAATTTTGTTTATTTCTTCTCTGATCTTTATTATGTCCCTCCTTCTGCTGACTTTAGGCCTCATTTGTTCTTCTTTTTCCAATTTTGATGATTGTGATGTTAGACTATTCATTTGGGTTTGTTGTTGCTTCTTTGAATATGCCCGGATTGCTATATACTTTCCTCTTAAGACTGCTTTTGCTGTGTCCCACAGTAGTTGGGGCTTTGTGTTGTTGTTGTCATTTGTTTCCATATATTCCTTGATCTCCATTTTAATTTGGTTGCTGATCCATTAACTATTTAGAAGTGTGTTGTTAAGCCTCCATGTGTTTATGAGCCTTTTGGCTTTCTTTGTACAATTTATTTCTAGTTTTAGTCCTTTGTGGCCTGAAAAGTTGGTTGGTAGAATTTCAATCTTGTTGAATTTACTGAGGCTCTTTTTGTCACCTAGTATGTGGTCTATTTTGAAGAATGTTCCATATGCACTTGAGAAGAATGTGTATCCTGTTGCTTTTGGGTGTAGAGTTCTTTAGATGTCTATTAGGTCCATCTGTTCTAGTGTGTTCTTCGGTGCCTCTGTGTCCTTACTTATTTTCTGTCTGGTGGATCTGTCCTTTGGAGTGAATGGTGTGTTGAAGTCTCCTAAAATGAATGCATTGCACTCTATTTCCTCTTTCCGTTATATTAGTGTTTGTTTCACATATGCTGGTGCTGTTGTGTTGGGTGCATATATATTTATAATGGTTATATCCTCTTGTTGGACTGAGCCCTTTATCATTATGTAATGTCCTTCTTTTTCTCTTGTTACTTTCTTTTTTTTGAAGTCTATTTTGTCTGATACTGGTATTGCAACACCTGCTTTTTTTTCTCTGTTGTTTGCATGAAATATCTTTTTCCATCCCTTGACTTTTAATCTGTGCATGTCTTTCGGTTTGAGTTGAATCTCTTGTAAGCAGCATATAGATGGTTCTTGCTTTTTAATCCATTCTATTACTCTGTGTCTTTTGATTGGTGCATTCAGTCCATTTCCATTTAGGGTGATTATTGAAAGATATGTACTTATTGCCATTGCAGGCTTTAGGTTCGTGGTTACCAAAGGTTCAAGGTTAGCTTGTTTACTACCTTACTGTCTAACTTAACTCGCTTATTGAGCTATTATAAACACACTCTGATGATTATTTCTTTCCGTTCTTATTCCTCCCCCTCCATTCTTCATTTGTTGTGTGTTTTGTTCTGTGCTCTTTTTAGGAGTGCTCCCATCTAGAGCATTCCCTCTAAGATACCCTATAGAGGTGGTTTTTGGGAGGCAAATTCCCTCAACTTTGGCCTGCCTGGGAATTGTTTAATCCCTCCTTCACATTTAAATGATAATCGTGCTGGATACAGTATCCTTGGTTCAAGGCCCTTCTGTTTCACTGCATTAAATACATCATGCCATTCTCTTTTGGCCTGTAAGGTTTCTGTTGAGAAGTCTGATGATAGCCTGATGGGTTTTCCTTTGTAGGTGACCTTTTTTCTCTCTCTGGCTGCCTTTAATTCTCTGTCCTTGTCCTTGATCTTTGCCATTTTAATTTTTATGTGTCTTGGTGTTGTTCTCTTTGGGTCTAGTCTCTCGGGAGTTCTTTGTGCCTCCGTAGTCTGAGCAACTATTTCCTCCCCCAGTTTGGGGAAGTTCTCAGCAATTATTTCTTCAAAGACACTTTCTATCCCTTTTTCTCTCTCTTCTTCTTCTTCTGGTACCCCTGTAATGTGGATATTGTTCCTTTTGGATTGGTCACACTGTTCTCTTAATATTGTTTCATTCCTGGAGATCCTTTTATCTCTCTCTATGTCAGCTTCTATGTGTTCCTGTTCTCTGGTTCCTATTCCATCAGTGGCCTCCTGCATCTTATCCATTCTGCTCATAAATCCTTCCAGAGTTTGTTTCACTTCTGTAATCTCCCTCCAGACTTCATCCCTTAGCTCTTGCATATTTCTCTGCAGCTCTGTCAGCATGTTTATGATTTTTATTTTGAATTATTTTTCAGGGAGGCTGGTTAGGTCTGTCTCTGCAGATCCTCTCTCAAGTGTTGTCTGAACTATCTTGGACTGGACTAAATTTTTTTGCCTTTTCATGGAGATAGCTGTGGCTGTAAGCAAGTTACGGGTGTGTCAACTGGGAAAAGAAAGTCCTTCCCTGCTTGCTGGAAGCCTTGCCCTTCTCCGTTGCCTGTGTCAGTTACCCAGAGTCCTGGTGCAGCCACCGGGTTAGTTCCCTAAGCTGCTGTGGGTGGGGTCTCCGTCAAAGCAGCATGGAGCCCTGCGGGGAGTGGCAGGCATGCGAGGTGTGCTCCTCTGTGATAGCGGTACCCCTGCTGGGCAGCTGTATGCCAGCAGTGGCCTTTGTGTCTGACCCGGGCGGTTGTGTGTTGGGCTGGGATTCTGGTCAGCTACAGGGAGCACACCTGCTCCCTCTGGCTCCACTGCAGGTGCATGGGGGCTCTCCCACATGGGCCTCTACCATGCTCCTCTGGCTCCACTTCCACCGGTGCATGCGAGCCACACCCGGGCTGTTCACTCGCTGCCACTACGTGCTCGCACAAGCCTCTCCTGGTCCCCTCTGGCGCCGTCGGCACACGTGATCTGCTTCCGGTCCCTTCCGGCACCGCCGCCCCCAGCTCTCACTGCCACTCTCTCACTACTGGGCCGGTGTGTTGGGGTCCACGCCAGTTGGAGGAACGACTGGCAGGCTGCTTAGTGCCACGAGTGGCTTCAGAGCTGCGCTGCCTCCCTGGGGTTTAGGGTGCCTAAGGTTCCCCAGGATTCCCAACTGCTGGCTAAGTGTGTCAGGATGACTTCGTCCAGCTATGGGGTCACTGTCTCCTTAAGACTTGCAGAAAGCACTTGCTTTTCTTTTGTCTTCGGGGCGCCAGTTGCAGGGACCTGCCCACAGGTTTTGCTTTTCCGTTTCACTAATATCCAGCACCCCGTGCACCTTGTGTCTGTGTTCCAGGTGCAGATTTCTAGAGCTGGTTGTTTAGCAGTCCTGGGCTTTCACCCTCTCCCCCTTCCGACTCCTTTCTTTCCTCTGGGTTCTGGGGTAGGGGAGCATTTGGGTCCCGCTCGGCCGCGGCTTGTATCTTACCCCCTTCATGTGATGTTGAGTTCTCATGGATGTAGATTTATCCAGGCTGTTGTACTGCATCCACTGGTGTCTCTTTTAGGAAAGTTGTATTTATTGTATTTTCATAAATATATATGTTTTGGGGAGGAGATTTCCTCTGAACTACTCATGCCTCCATCTTCCTGTGATCCTGTTAAATGATTTTTTACAAGAGGGCCAGGACCATTCAGTGAGAGAAAGGGTAATCTCTTCTACAAATGGTATTAGAACAACTGGACAGCTTTATGTTGGATACTTACCTTACACCATATGCAAAAATTAACAGAAAATGGACCAAAGGTCTAAGTGTAAAGCCTAAAACTAGAAAACTAGAAAAATAAGAAAAATGTTTTATTATATTTGATTTGGCAAGGATTTCTTGAATATGACACCAAAAGCACTGGCAACAAAGAAAAAATAAACAAATGGGCTCCCATCAAACATAAAAATTTCTTCAAATGAAACAGAGTGAAAAGGCAGCCTACATAATGGAAGAAAATATTTGAAAATCATCTCTCCATTAAGGAGATAATATCCAGAATATACAAAGAACTCCTACAACTCAACAATGAAATAAATAATCCAATAAAAAATTTGTCAAAGAACTTGAGTAGACATTTCTTTAAAGAGGATATACAAATCACCAGCAAGTCTAAGTATATATACTCAACATCACCGATCATTAGGGAAATGCAAATCAGAACCACAAAGCGATATCACCTCATACATGCTAGGAAGGCTACTATAAAAAACCAACAACGACAAAAAAAAAAAAGAAAAAGAGAAAATAACAAGTGTTGATGAGAATTTAGAGAAACAGGACCCCCTGGAACACTGTTGGTGGATATGTGTAGAATGGTACAGTTACTATGGAAAACAATATGATGATCCTCAAAAAATTAAAAATAGAATTACCATATGATTCAGCAATTCTGCTTCTGTATATTTACCCAAAAGAATTGAAAGTAGGATCTTGAAGAGATATTTGCACATTTATATCCCTAGAAACACTATTCATACTAGCCAAGAGATAGAAGCAAACCAAGTATCTATCAGTGGATGGATAAGCAAAATATGGTATATATATATATACAATGAATATTATTCAGCTGTAAAAAAGAAGAAATTCTGCTACCTACAGATAATCTTTGGACTTGAACTGCAACATGGGCTCTGCCTGATGGGTCTTCAGCCTAACAGTATTGGCTTTTCCCTGAGTCTTCAACCTACAATCCCTGAATATTTTGGACTTACCAGCTTTTCCACAATTGCATGAAATAATCCTTTAAAATGTCTCTATATCTATTTCTATATCTCCTATATATCACATATCTCCTATTTGTTCTGTTTCTCTGGAGAAACCTGACTAAATAGAACTCTGAGTAATACATAGATAAACCTTAAGGACTTTCTGCTAAGCAAAATGATCCAGTCATAAAAGAACAAATACTGTAAGATTCCATTTATGTGAGGTTTTTAAAATATATAAACCTAAAGTAGGGTCTCAGAGGAGGGAGAAATGGGGAGTTGTTTAATGGATAGAGTTTCAGTTTTGTAAGATGCAAAAGTCCTGGAGATCTGTTTCGCAACCATGTGAATATACTTGACACTACTGAACTGTACATTTAGAAATGATTAAGATGGTAAAATTTTTGCTTGTGTTTTTTACCACAATTAAAATAAAATGAAACAAAATAAGAAATGACAAATTGTCAATATCTGCCTAGTTCTATTGGTTCAGAAATAAACTACAGAGTTAAAATTGGAAAATATCTGCTACAACTTCAATGACAAAAGGAAGCGACATGAGTTAGAATGGACACCCAATTTGAATTTGAATAAATAATTTCCAGATGTGAATATTAAAAATAGTAATAATAAACAAATAGGAAGCCAAACAAGTGGGATATTTTCCCATACACAGTATGCAAAGATGCATGATATATAAGGGAAGGACTAATGCCTCTTTTCTATTATCTGTGGCTCATAATGGGACCTTAAATCTATTTAAGTCAACACAGGATATATGAGAAAACTGAAGTGAGTAAAGAAATAAACATTATAAGAACTAAAAATTTGTATTATAGGAACATTTAATGAAATGTAAAAATATTTATATATAAAAGTTAAGAGAATCCAAATTTCTTAATGTATAGTCTAGAGACCTAGGGAAAACTTAGTAAGTTATTACAAGAAGAGAATTTTTCTAACATTTTCTATTTCTTTAGAACACAGAACCAAGGGACATGAACTTCAATTGGTAAGAGATTTCATTGGAAATAAGAGCAATTAAATGCTGACAAAGAGAATGGTAGACTACCTGTACTGGTTGTCTAACAAATACATTTTTACCCCAAACTTAGTAGCTTAGAACAATACACATTTATTGTTATTATTTTACCATTCCTGTGGAGTGTGAGCATAGTTCAGCTGGGTGTATGGCTCAGTATCTCACAGGACTTCTCTCAAGGTGTTGGCAGGAGGTACAGTCTCCTGTTACCTCAGAAGCCCTCTGGTCATCGGCAGAATTCAGTTCCTTGCAGCTGTGAAGACTGAGACCCATTCTTGCCACATGGCCCCTCCACACAATGGCAGTTTACTTCTTCATGGCAAACTGGAAAAAGTCTACTGTTGTCTCTTGACTTTCTTTAAAATGGCTCACCTGGTCAGTACAGAACCACCCAGGACAATCCCTCTTTGTTTTAAGGATCTTAGTCACAACCATGAAATCACTTCATTATTACCATAAAATGTAGCACAATCATGGGAGTAACATCCTATGATATGCACAGGTCTCACACACATTAATAGGGAAAGGATTATGCAGGGCATGCATATGAAAGGGCAAGACTATTAGAGACCATCTTGCAATTCTGCCTACCACACAAATCTCAATTTTTGCATATCTGACCCCAAACTATATCACTTTTAATTACTAAGTCTCACCCCAAATATGGGGTAGATGAAAATCCCATTAGTTTCTATCAAAAATACTCACAGAATATTTTTTTCAAGAGGAAACCTGGTGATGGGCCAGCCCAGCATGGGAGTAGAAGTGTCAGCATATATGTGGTTGAAGGGATGCCATAAGACCATACCTGCTTAGAAATGTCTTCCCAGGCTTGCAGTAAAACCTGACATCAGCTTCAGTAGATTCACTATGTAGGATTTATCTCTAGAATATACCCAGTTAACAGTCAAGATGTCAATAAGTTGGCTAAATTGGGTCAGAAGGGGTGATTCAAATTCCTAAATTGGTGATACTCTTACAAGAACACCTCAGTACTTCTGGATCGACATTACAAGAATCCAAACATGTGTCTCCTAAAGTAATATTCCTTAAAGAATCACACTTAAAATCCTGTGTTGACTTCAAAACCAAAAGAACACTATAATCTTCCCTGTGCCAAATGATCTACAGTACTCATGGGATTATTTCACTTCCCGTTATTTCCTTATTTCCTAACTACCAATGCAGATTGAAATGATGGGAATTGTACCACTCCCTTCAGTAGAGCTATTTTGTCACATATTCTTTTTCCCAACGGGAAATCTCTTAACGTTGTATAATAAGTAAGATGTCTGTATTCACAAATCTCAAAGCTTTGTTATTTGCTGTATTGCTTTAACTCAGCTATATTATTTTTACCTCTTTAATAAATAATATTGTTTGGTATTGACTAAAACATAACATGTATTAATTTTACATATTTTCATATGCTGTGGTACAGAGCATAATCCAGAGCACACATGATGTCTTCAGGAAGAAAAGGCACATGTTTACATAAACTACCACTTCCAAGATATGTAACAAGTTCCAATAAATTGTTGATTTAATGTCCTAGCTGATTGTGCAAGTGTTGTACATACTATTTAAAGAAAGTGACCACATTGTATGGATTTTTTCTTAGTGCCTGTTAAAGTAATAACACAAGAAGCATGTTATTGTAACCTACAGGGATCATAAATACTAACCCTATAGCATTTTTATTACCAATTTATATCAAAGACAATCTGGCACTCTTTTTACACATAAGATTTTCCCATTAGTAAGCAGTTTTATATTACAGACATAAAATATTTGTAAGCATTTTAACTTGGCTAGGCTACTGCAGCTGTGTCACATTTGTTTTTCCTTATTTTAATATGAGCTTGTTTGGATGAAATTGGAATTGCCTTCCTTTCCACTACATGACAGATCTGGTTTAGTGCCAGGATGCTTAGTGAGGTCTATCATACAATGCTCTATTATATAGAATGGCATAATTTGAAAATCACAAGACCACTAATTCGTAACACGTTAATATGCCCAGTTAGTTCAAAGTCTAGCCTTCCACAGGTGATTTTATATTCCATCTTAAAATGTTCTCTACTGTCTCCACTGTAAAAAGTTTCCCTGATCATCTCTGAACTACTTTAACATTTTTTCACATTTTTATGAGAATACACAGCTGTATATTAGAACTAAACAAACCAACAAAAAAGGAGCATCAAATCAAACTTTTAGCTAACTGTTGTGTTGCATCAACTTGTACTTAGGAAATCTATTAGCTGAATTAGGGAATGAAATGTCCCTAATTGTGACTTCCCCTCATTTTCTTATCACTGACTCCCCTACCCGACCCTGAAGTATATTGTTACCATTTGATGATGTGGGATCTCTTGAAGATCCTAGGAAGTGGGAGTCCCTGTCACTCAATGTCTTTCCAGTGATACCAAGCGAAGGAGTCTGCCATCGGTGTGCTTCCTCAATCTCCTTTCCAAAGCTGCAGGTGAGACTGCCTCAGAATGAGCCATCACATCCTAACTATGCATTCCAGGATGTAACCAACAGAGGTTTTAAGCAATACTTTCTTGTTATGATTAATATGAAAGACTCATCCATCTGTTGGATGCAGACATGTCCTCAGCTCTAATTTAATAACAACTTCCCAGCACATCTGTTTATAGCAGAAGGGAACTTTACTATCCTGAAGACTCCCAGGAAGAAAAAAAATACTGCTCAGTAAATTTTTATGCTTTGCACTTTGATCTCTGCTTGACTGCTCTGGAACTTATCTATTGGCTCAGCTTAGCTCACCTTTATCTAAAGTACTGTGTAGCTCCATTTTAAGTGATATGTTGTGTATACCTATATGTTGAGCTCTTTTCTGAATTTTATGAATAATCATTAACCTTGATGCTGCTCAGTCATAAAACCTTATTAGTGTTTTTGGACTACAAAATCTTTTAGAGCTGAAACTACAACTATAATGGGAAAAAATGGCATCACATAGTCCTGTTGGGAACAGTCCAGGTTAGTAAATACTTGAAAAGTAATTATCAGTGAATGATGACAGTGATGATTTAGTGCATTAGAACAATCCTTGAAGGTATCCCAGTGGGAAAAAGCTACATCTGAAGTGTAGCTAATTCAGTAATAGAATAATAATAATGTATTGCCTGTATAACTTTCTGGTAAAAGGGACAAGAAAAATGTAACTAAAACAGGGAAACTAAAAGTGAAAAAGGGTATGGTCAACAGTCTCAAAGAACAGTTTTCACAGATTACCTGGTACAAATCATTAATGCAAGCTAAACTTCAAATATACATGTAAATATACATGTGGTAAAACTCATTTAGTATTAGGTAACTAGATAAAATTTGAGTTTGTTATGCAAAGTGTTTCACTGATAACTTGAGGTTTAAATTCAGCTGAAAATATAATTGGAAAGGATTATTGAAAGCACAGGACATTCTTTTGGCTGAATTTAACATTATTATCATTTTTATTTTTCTTCCTCCCTTAATTACCTGGCTTGTTGATATATTTAACAAATTGATTGGATAGTCAGCATCACAAAATTCTGTAATTAAATCCCAAATAGCTAGTGATGGGTTCCATTGGCATTAAAATATTAAGATAGATTTACATGTACTTTTAAAAATTTTTTTACTGTTTTTCATGATTATGAAACAAAAACAGCAAAGGGTAAAATTTCCACATTCATATAGTAATCAAAACATTTTTTTCAATGCCTGCGAAAAGAAAAATGGGGTCAGATTACTTACTTTTCAGACATGTTAGTTCCTCAACCAGTAAAGTTTTCTTCTTTTTTCCTCCTAGACTAAACACAAACTGACATGTGAAGTTTTAGGGGTAAAGGGCTGAAATAAAAACCTTTGTTTTCTTCATTACATAATCAGAACTTCCGGATTTTATATTTCATTAACTCTGTCATTCTTTTAAAACTGTTTTAAAAAACAATAGTAAAGACAAACTATTTTTAGAACAGCATATACTAGCTTTTCAGTTTTCTTTGATGACTTCTAAAAGCCTTTTGATGTGGACTCCAAAAAAGGCATTTTCATCCTTAGAAATGTGCTTTGAAACATTCAAATCTTGAGAACTGCAGAACTGGATGTTCTCTGCTGTAGCTCTGAAAAAAGAAATGGGTAGAGATGAGGCCTTAAAGTAAAACTTAGAAACTGGATAACGAGGAGATTTAGTGTCAGAAGCATATCAACTAGCCAAATAGTAAAGAGGCCCTTGGAGCAGGATGGCTTGAAGCCAGTTGAGTTATTTGGGAGACGGGCGAGAAGTCCGCATGACAGGCGCTCGGATGGCGTGCACATGGCACCTTCCCCACTGAGCCTGTCCACTCGGCTCTGCCAAGAACAGGCTCATGATTCAAACTGACAAGAACCTTGCTCCCTCCCTGATCCAGAAAGAAAGAGCCTTGTCAAGTTGAATATTCGGTTCACTATGCGAGAGCAGGGTTGCCAGGAACAATGCGGGGAACTAAGAATGTGCTCTCAATCAGCAAGAGGGCTTGGACCCTGGTGAGGTGGCTCACAGGACAGGGAGAAGTGTAATTGAAGCTTAAGTGTCTTCGCATTCGTCTTAGAGGAAATGCTGTTTGTTTTCTTTCTTTTGCTTTTCTTTGTTCTTTGTTTCCTTCGAGACATTGAAAATAAGTTTGTAATGTAAAATATGTATCTTCTATTTAAGGAAAACATAACTACTAAACAAACTCTTGCCCGAAGAACAAATTCAATTCAACCAAGAAATACATACATTAAACTCCACTTATGCCAGCTAGAAGGACCTTTGGGGTGTGGGTATAAAGATGAATAAAACCTCTGCCCTAGCAGAAACCAGCACAGCCTCTCCGGAGTGATGCTGTACATTTAGAAGATGTAGGGAGGTCATGAAATCTGAAAGCAAAGTACTTCCTTTGGTTGGCTGTTTTCTTCCACTTGCTCTGTGATCTTTGGACAGTCATTTAACTTCTCTTGAACCCTATTTACTTATCTGCAAAATAGTTCTGAATAAATAATTCACAGAGACGGTGTCAGAATTAAATGAGATCATGTGTAAAAAATGCATTTTGAATGCGTGAAGTGCTACACAAACATTAGTTACAGTTTGATGGAAGATAGACAGGCAGGGCTCGTGGTTTCTAGCTTGCACTGCTAACTTGATCTCCCTCTGCATTTTCAGAGGCAAAGTCCCTTTCAGACCTCTGATTCTATCTTCTAACATAATGTATTTCAAGAAAGAATTAAGCAAGCATAACAGATATGAGGAAGTGCCAAAAAACAAATAAATAATGCCCTGGGGACTAAAAGATCATGTCCAGCTAAGGTAATAGCGGAAGGCTTCTCAATTACAGCCCAAATATACCTAATGGAAATAGCACAGATTCCAACAACAGGATGCTTTACACAGGTATAAATGTCTAAAAAGCAATGGTCACTGTTTCCTAGGTTTTCCAATTCACTGTGTGTGAGCATTTCAAAGAGGCTGGTCATTAATGATGAGGTAGCAGGATGCAATGCTCAGGTGCCTAGAAGGGGCTTTGCATCTCCATTCTGCACCTAAAACAACTGAGTGAAGAAGAGCTGTGCTTAGAGGCTCTACTTCCCACAAAATATAGTGACCTCTTCCTGTTGTTTCAAGTGAGAATATCTTCAAATGAGAATGATTTCTATGAAAATTAATTTTCTGCAAAGTAGTGAGGAATAGGTGAAAGAGAAGGTTGTGGCTAGGTGGAATACATTGTCTCTAACCCAGACAGGTTAATGTTATTGTCTGTGAAGACAGGGCTAGGTCTGGGGTCCTGAAGCATCAGCAATACAATAAACACCTACTAAACAGGATACTGAAGCAATAGCTCTTATTAGAGATTAGAGCCTGGAACACTGCATTTAAAAAGAAACCCAGACTCAGATTGTGATGTATGAGTCTCTTTTCTCAGACAAATATTTTTAATGTATTTAAGAACTTGTATCATGATCTGATATTCCTAAGATTCAACCTGTAGAAGACTTGCTTCTCATGAAAGAATCACTGAATGTACAGATACCAGGGATCTTGTACGTCAGAAATCTGCAAGAAATAAAGTAAGCCTCTTTCCTCTCAGTATAGGCTAAATCCTAGAACAGCCTGGCTGTGACCCTTAGCACATTCCATTGCATTGATATCCATGTGCTTCTCTCCTAACCTCTTCACTCCAAGATCCTCAAAGGTAAAACCAATCGTCTTCATTTTCATATCTAGGCTCCTAACACAGTGTCTGGCAAATTTCAGATGCTCAATAAATGTTTATTGAATAGAACCAAAATCTTGATGCCAAGAAACTTGCCTCAGCCGCCAATCTTCTAGGAGAGCCAATCCCAGAGCAGCAGCGGCTGCGGTTGGCAGCCACTGAGCGATCAACGGGAGGTGACAAATGGTCGGTGTGGCAGGAGTGCAGAGCTAAGGCCAGAAACAAAACAAGGCAGTCCCACAAAGGAATGTACTCGCTGTATCTATTACAAACGCTAGTTCAAAGAAAAACACACAGAGGCAGAATGAAAACAACTTCAAAGAGTCAAGCACTCAGCAATATTTATTAAATATCCAGTATGTGCCAGGTCCTCTGCTCAATTCTGGGGAGGCAGGAAAAAAACTGAGAAGACATGTCTGCCCTTATAGAGCGAATGGTCACACATGTCTTAAGGCGCTGTGAAGGAAATGTAGAAGGGACTATGAGAATGTGTAACAGGGAAGGGTTTGTGTGTGACTGTGTACGAATGTGTGACTGTGGCTGTGAGGATGGGGGCTGGGAGGTGGTAAGGAAGGTTGTTCTGAGAAAATGATATATGAAAAGAATCTTGGAAGGATAAGTAGGTATTAAGAGGAGAACATTCTAAGCAGATAGAATTATACGTACAAAATCCCTGAAGTGACAAAAATCTCACGACTTCAGAGAAGACTTAAAATGTTCACATATGTCATTAGAACAGGAGCTCTTAATGTTTATTGGTTCCAAAACAGGTCATCTTTACTTCCTGCAACTGGCTGTTTGTAAAATCTGCCCACTCACCAGAATCTCCAAGGTGGCCTTCCATTGCTAGCCTGCTCAGTTCTGTGATGGTGACATCTTTTGCCACAGCAGTCCCACTGGGGAAGTTACTGTATTGACACTTGACAACCTGAGGATAGAGGAGAGGAAAGATTTTTGAGTATTCCCAGTTGACCAAAATACTATGCTTTACAAAATAAGTTTTTTGGACATCAGAGAGACTTTTGTAGCCAAATTATATTTTCCCAAAAAGTAATGACTTATACAGAGTTTGTAAAAATAAATCTCTTATACTCGAAAGAGGTCACATTGCATTTGAGTGTCAAGAGAACAGCATGATGGGGTACCAGCAGCCAGAGTTGTGTTTCTTGGTAACCAGTTTTTTTGCCACAGTTATCAAACCACTCTTGCCTCTTAATATTACCTGAGATACCAACTTTCTCTTCTGAATGAATATTCTAATAGAACTTCATCTTTTCCTATTGGTCTATACTTTATCTTCTCAAGATTATTTTAATAGTATCTCGAATGTCATCAAGAAATTGGAGTTCCTCAATAGTTCACTCCCATTGTATAAAAATAATTTGTATGCAATGATTGTTCTTTGCCTAATCAAGGACCTCTACACTATTATTTTGACATATTACCTGTGGTATATACAATGTATCTACTAGCTATTTCAGCTTATGGAGAATTATTATGACCAACTAACAAACCCTAAAACAGTATTTATAATGTAAATACTGATGGACAATTATTTATACCTCAGTTCTGTAGCAAAAATTGGTTCTATGATAAATAAACTCACATTATCTAATATTAGTCTATCGTAGCCCACTGACAAGTCATGCCACAGGCAATACAACATAACTAAAGAAATGAATTAATTTATCTTTTTCAAAGGGACGTTGGCTAATTGGAAATGTATGTTTTATAGCAATACTTCAAATAGAAAATATTTCTAATAATTCAATATTTTAGGCAGACCCATTTTCAACCCATCAAGTTTATTTTATTCAAGAAATACTTATTGAGTGTTTCCTCTGTTCCAGGTATTTCTAGGTGATGATAGTAAATATTACCAGCAGGTAGACAGCAAAGGAAAGGACACAAGTAAAAAAAAAAGATAAGGCAACTCCAGATTCTGGGGTAATTGCTATGAAGACAGAGAAGAAAAACAAAACAAAAGACAAAAAACACAGGTTGACAGACTAAAGAGTCACCAGTGGGCTATATTTTATAAAGTGATCAGAAAACATTTTGCACCATTTCAAGGCTTTTTTCTAGATAAAAGTCCTAGTGATAAATTTACATTGGACCCCATGAAATTGCTTAGAATCAACATTTTCACCCATAAAAATAGCAGTTTCATGTGATTCAACCTAACAGCAGATAACCTTGAAAACTAACAGTAGATAATTCTAAGAGCTAGGATTTTTATATTAAATTCAAGTTGTTGTTTTTTTTTCCGACCCTGGATCGAGAGACAAAACTAGAACCCTATTACTCCATAGGTCAGATAGATGTCTCTGCAGTTTCTCCAGTCCGTAAATAGACTTCTAAGAACAGGAGGTCTGAAGACAAGGCTTTCCAGAATTGAAAGGGGCTTGGTTGAGCTTTTATAAACAAAACAGTGCCAGAGCACTAGCTCAAGGGCTTCGATGTGAGTGGGAACATAATATCCTCAGAATCAGAGTTCCTTCAAATCTAGCTCTGCCAGGTGCCTGCCAGCTGCAGCATGTCGTTGAACTGCTCCTAGCTTCAGTGTTCTACTTTTAAAATGAGAATAATTACCCCACCTTGTAGGGTTGTTGCAGGTATTAAGGACACAGTAAAGTAACATGATATACACATTCAAAAGTGGTGAAGCAAATTCAGTTTTACCCACTTGGGCCTCAGGAGTGGAGCAGAGAAAGAAAGGAAGAGAAATGCACTTTTAAAAGACAGATTTTGCCTACTTTGATATTCAAAGAACTTAAGCCCCAGTGTGAGTGAGCATTAGCTGAGAGGTGTGAATCCATGCTTCCTTCAGTTGGTCTCAGGTCCTATGCATCTTTTGTGGTGTAAGCATCTTACGATTTGGAGTTATTTTTAGTGTGTTTTAAGATAAGCATTTCTCTTAAAGTACAAATTAACTACTTAATCTGTGAATAAAAGCATTAAAGAACAATCTGCCCCAAAGCTGATGGAAAAAACTGGTTCTGGATTTATTAAGAGGTGGATTTCAGTCCCCATGGTGATGTCATTTTAAGAAATTTCCAGGAATAAACTTGATATTAACAGATCTGGCTCTGTATGGTAACTTTAGAACCTAAAGCCACAGAAGATGCAGCTCTAATTTAAGGTATGTGAAATGCCGATAGCAGTGCTGGCATCCTGCAGATGATCAACACGGTTATTTTCTTCTTTGGGAGACAAAGTAGGCCTCTCATTCAGTTAATGAATCCTGATCTAGTGTGTCTGACTGTCACAATCTAAATTTGCAGGGACAACATACTTTCTTGGTGCAGTTTTGCACTTTTCAAGCTTGTTCTTGTAGGTCACTGTGTTCTGGCCAGCACATGACTTACAAATGAAATCTCACACAGTGGACGAATATGAACAAATTTATACATTCGGCAAACATTTCTTGATTGAATTAATTTAAAATTGGTGCTCTTTAGTTGTATTACAGGTCCCAATTTATAACTATTTTGTCTTACAGTGAATAGCTGGAGAAACGAACATTGTCTATCACCCTCTTTCTTTTCTCTGTTTCTCCTGAAAAAAAAGCCACACAAATCACAATAAGAAGTGACTAGCAGGGCTATTCCAGAGCTGGTATCACAGTTACTTATAAGGGACAATTCCAGGTGGTCAATATGGCTTCAGTTGAATGTGCAATACCTCTTCTGTCCTTGAGACATATTACATATTTAAATACCGCTGAAGATACTAAGGACATTAAACTGCTATTATCATAAATCAGTTCCTAGTTAGAAGTTTTACAGTGCAAGGTAAATTATTTTTCCCCACTTACTTAAACTATTCTGTGTATTGTTTGAGGAAACATAACTTCTTTGTTGTTAGAAGAGACATATAATTCTAAGATTGCACATAAAAATCAGGTAGGGAAATGTTTTTTCACATTTCTATAGTTTTCATAATTTGTAGATTCAAGTGGACCTGATAAACTGACATGTAGAAATAAACATAACAAAACTGTGTTACATTTTTATGTCTGTGAATGTGGTTCAGAATCCCGGTGGTGGGAGTTGGAGAAGAGGGCAGAAGGGATATATTGGAAGTAAGCCTTGGGAAAGAGATGAACTTCATAAAATCAGCAGCTTAGATAATAAAGCTCTTGTTCACATTAACTCCCCAAGCAGTATTTATTTAAACAGTTAGATTGGCAGCCTTGAGAATAGGAAATATATGCTGGGCATATACACTGAGCAATTTGGGAAAACCTTTCTCACACGTTATGTCTGGAGCATTTGGCAGAGCTAACATCCACTTGGCATATTCATCATTTTCAATATTTCAAGAATTCTAGTACCTTATTTTAAAAGTGAGAACAAATTATGGTCTAAACTATTTGTGTTTTTTTGTCTTTTGTTGTTTCATTTTGGTTTTTTTTTTTGTTGTATCATTGTTTCAAATGTTTTGACAAAAAGTATTTTAGACAGAGCCATGATTCAATAAATAAACTGAAAGGCTAAATTAGCTGTGCTCCGGCTCCAACCATCTCTGTGACTTCAGGTGGGTGGCCTATTCAGCTCTCCCAAGAGCTCCCATCCCTGCTAACTGTGGGGACTATGGCAGAAGATAAACCAGAGAAGTCACACAATACTGTGGACAGAGGGCTGTCAAGTGTGTGGTAGTGTCATGAACCCACTTCCCAATCCCCAGTGTCTCTAGGAAGCACTAAACAGAGTTGACTGCTTCTGGTCCAGGTATCCAGGGGTCAAGGGCATGGGAATTGATAGGGGTAGGAAGAGTCCTTAGCAGGTCCTTTTAGAAAACAAGAAGTCTCCTGGCCTCACAAGTGTCACAGCTGAGCTGGATACCCAGGCCCCAACCTGTCACGTATGTATACCTGAGGAGCTCTGCCTAAAGAGCATCTCACACAGGCAAGATGTGTGAATGACAGGTAAGAGAATTTCTGGCAGCTCCACAAGTAGAATAGAGCAGAAGACCATCCCTGAGCTAAGAGGGGGAAATGGGCTTCTTCACTGCAGGATACATTTCTCTGTTCATTTAGAAAGACATATTGAGATATTTTTAAAAATAAGTCATCAGTGAATAAATGCAAGCTTTACAAGAAGGAATTATTTAAACAAATTGTTTAAACACTCCATCAGCACACAGTGACAGAAAGAGGACTTGAACTTAAAGATGCAGGGTGGTCTTATATTATGAAAAAGATGTGTTCCTGAAGACCTCACATAATTCAAAGCACACAGGATTTGAGATGAATATTCCCATAGGAATAAATGTAAAGGTAGTGTTTTTGATATGCATAAACCCAATGTGGCTTCAGGGCACTTGACATAATTTTTTTTATTTTGCAGGTGTGTCATACCACGATTCTTTCTTCCTCCTTTTTTAAAAAAAGTCTTTGTCCAGTTATATGAGGTATGTGAAATATAAAGTGCCTTATTTTTTCTCAGCACTCTCTCTAAAACTTAACTTGGAGTACCTTCTCCTAAATTATTAGCCCTGGGTACTGTGGGGATTTCAGATGCTCTGCAAAGTGTTTTTATTACATCTTAACATCTTTCCAAAGTTTTTCATATTTTTAGCAACAGTGCTAATAGCACAGCTTAATGAGAACTTGAGCAATATTATGATAGGATTAACAGGAAATTTAAAGATTGATAATTAAAAAATTAGTATTACCAAAATTATGCAGAAAATTTCTTATAGATGACATTGCCTATTTTGTGTTTCTGTTTGTCAGAAAGTGATGCTTCCAAGTAACAACAGCACAAATACAATTTCCAATTAATTCCACCTGCCCCTTTGAACAGAATTCCGTTTTTTAACACAATTTGACTATTTTCCAAATTTGGTGTACAAAACAAAACTATTTTTTTAATGCTTTCTGCAGTTCCCTTATTTCAAAATACACATAAAATGGCCTAAGTAATAAAAACCATTCACTGACAGAGACTGTGTGGCAGGTACTATGTTGAGTGACCTTTACCCATGCTTATTCCCAATTTATAGGTAAGGGAATTGAAGTCCACTTGGATTAAGTAATTTGGGAAGGTTTTAACCTAAGTCTTTTTGGATCCCAGAGCTTGCTTCTATTCTGACAGGATTTCTGAATGTAGCACCCTTTTGGGAAGGGTTTGATCACATTAGAAGGACCAATATTGGTGTGGCAGTAGGTAAAGCTAGATAGTAGGGGATTGAGAAGAAAGTAGGTGGTGACAGGAAGGCAATAAGGCACCTGTGATGGAGCTGTTCAGCATCAAAAGTTGAGAAAAACAGCAATTACAGCCGGTCTCAGATTCACAGAGCTTTCATACTTCTGAACAGATGGGAATCTGTCTATTTATAGGCATATTGTTTTACAGAGAGGAGAAAACATCTAGAGGTATTTCTCTCATGTTAACAGAGATACAGAAATCTTAAAGAGTTTAAATGTCTTAACAGGCAAAGAGTGTTTTTTTTTTCTTACCCTGTTCTTTTCACCCTTTTGCTCTTCTAGGGTTCTGTGCCCAAGGAAAATAACAAAATTACCTATAATAGCTGCACATATTAAAATAAGTAACTTTAATATATGTAGAACTCTAAGCAATGTTCTAAGAATGTTACGTAAATTGACTCATGTAATTTACACACTTTAAATAAGATACTACCATAATCCCCATTTTATAGGTGAGGAAACCGTGACAGAGAGAGATTAAGTCATTTTCCCAAAGTACCCACAAGCCAAAATGCTTGTCCCCCAGGGTCCTCAGTGTTGTCATGACCCTCTCCTGTCCTCCTGTCTTCTCACATCTGTTTTTGCTCTTATCAACATGCATGTGTCCTGCATCCCTGGAATCTAACTATATAATTAACTGACTAAGTAAATTCATACCAAATCATTTTGTTTAACGTGCTCTGCTTCCAAGATAACATATTTGTGTTAAACAAAAGAAGGAGATAAGTATATAGTTGGGATTTGCCTGTCAAAAATTACCAACTCACAGAATCAAAATTCATTTTACACACCTCAAACAAAAATTTATTCATCAAACACAGATATTGGACTATAGAATTAGAACGTAATTTGTTTTTTAATTTCAAAAGTAAGGAAATGTAAATTGACAACAGGTGCCATAACAATTGTATTTAAAAGTGAACATAGAATGATGATTTGAGGAAATAAAGGGAAGGTGAAGCATACGGATCAATGAGGACAAAAATGCTAGGAGTAGAGGAAAAAGAGGAAAGATCTAATTTCTTGTTCACTTCAGCAGACAACTCTTTCTGCAGTCTATGAACTTTCCTTAAGGGCCCCAACCCCTTACGCAAGGTTCAGATTTCATGTCCCAATTCTCTCTACCACAACCTTCTCTAGTGGTATTAGCTGTCCATCTTACACTAATACTTTCAAGAACAAGGACCATTTGCCCTGAAAGAACAAGAGAGCCAGGTTTGAGTCCAAACCTCACCTTTCTAGGCTGGTGAACATGGCAGATTGCTTATCCTTCCTAGGCATAATAATGTCCCTTTTTCCCCAGAGATGTCTATATCCTAATCTTTGTAACACATGAATTTATCGGGATACATGGCAAAGAATAATTAAGTTACAGATGGAATTAAGTTTGCAAATCAGATGACCTTACAATGGGAAGATTTTCCTGGATATCCAGGCAGATGCAATATAACAATAAGGAAGTTTAAAAGTAGAAGAGGGAATGGGAAGACAAACCCAAAGAGATAGCAGCGTGAGAAGGATTTGGCCTAATGCTGCAGGTTTTGAAGATGTAGGAGAGAAGAATGTATGCAGTCTCTAGAAGCTGGAGAAGGTAAAGAAATGGATTCTCCTCTGGAACACCCAATAAAGAATGCAGCCCTGCCAATACTTTGATTTTAATTCAATAACAATGGACTTCTGAACTATAGAAATGTAAAATAATAAACTTGTATTGCTTAAAATCACATTTGTGGTAATTTGTTACAGCAGCCCTTGAAAACTAATACACTCTCCATGCCTCAATTTTTTTCTTCTGTAAAATAGAGAAAATAACTCACAATCTCACAGAATTATTGCAGAGGTAAAAAGATACTATGAATGTGAAGAGAGCATTATAAACTAAAAATACTATGACATTTTAGATATTATATCTCATAGGAGTGTTAGTCCCTCTAGACCTCAAACTTTCTTTAAAGAGTATGCAACTGAGTTGAGTGCACTCAGTTTTGTATTTGGTGTTAACTATATTATCTTGTACTTTATGCAGAAGTCATAAGCTGCCATTTTTGACATGCCATACTGTAATTTGATTCTGAGAATAAAACATAAACTGTAGCACTAAGAGCAAAACCTCATAGATTTTGCTGGTAAATATGCCAAACTGCTTCATACTTTGAGCTAAACAAAATGAGCCTACATGTGACTTAAAAAAACAATTATCCATAGTTCGCAAAGGTAGAATGCAGTAAACTTCTGAAGTCAATGAAAAATGTCAGATTCTTCAAAACCAAAGTTTTAATTAAAAGTTATTAATGATAACACTAAAATTTTTTACATGTATATAAGAATTTTATACTTGTGGGAAAAAACCTTTTACTTTTATTACTACATCCAATCCTTAAACCAGCCTACAAAGATCAGTAAATGCTTTCAGATATGAAAAGACCAAGACACACCTTTTTCCCCCTAAAGAAGCAAATGGCAGATTGACTAGATACATAAAAATTTACTTATTATTATACACTAGAGTGTCTCCAAATATGGTCTGTACACTTTAGGATCCCTGCCACCTTTTCATACAGTCTGAGAGGTCAAAACTATTCTCAAAGCAATTTATATCAATATTTTTGCTTTAAAATTTATATCAATTTATATCAATAAATATATTGATATTTAATATCAATATTATTTAATTTATCATTCTCATTTTCTGGCAAGCATACCATTTCCATTTCTAATATGGTGAGTATTGGTAGATAGAAACCACATAAAAGTTCTTTGGGGTCCTTAATAAATTTTAAGAGTAAAAAAGTGGTTGTGAACTGCACTGATAAGTCAATTCTGCAGGCAAACTTCTCAAGATAAATCCAGAGGTAGACAAACATGATAGTTAAAATGGACTCTAATAGGAAGGAGCTAGGAAAAAGAAACACAGTCAAAAGATTCATTAAGGCTTTTCTGTAAGGCTAGAGTATCATGAGAAAAGCTTGCTTGGGGAAACGGGGCGGGGTATGACAGAGAGGTGGCTTACTCAGTAGTACCCTGATGGCTCCAAAGATATGATACAAACTTTTCAAAAGTGCTTAGTTTACTCCAGGGGAGCAGTTCTCACCTCATTATGGGTCCACAATTGCAAATAACTGCACAATAATGAGAGCAACAATAATATTGTAAAAATATGCCAGGATAACAACAAAAAAAAAAACAAACTTGTGCACATAATTATCCCCAACCATTGCGTAACCTTTGCTAATTACTAATATCCTATATTAACTGTTTAATCTAGCCACTGGAATATTTCTAAAATTTAGTTTTGACTCATTCACTGATGATCACAGAATGAATCATCTTTGATGTGTTCTCCTTTGATTCCATTGCGATTCAGTCTCTTGTCAATGAGCAGGCCTCACTGATTTCTTTTATGAAATATCTTGCAGCTGTCAATTCCTCTTTATTTTCCATCTGGATTCTCAAGATCTCCCTGACGGGCTATTCAGAAATATACTTTTCCAATTTCATATAAATAGGTTAAAAGGGTTCTCTGTTTACCTATATTTATTCATTCAATTAACCTTGTTATCTACCTGCTGCATTCCAGAAATGCCTAGAAAACTGGTTTTTAGGCTCTGAAAATATGGTGAAGAACAAGACAAGTGAAATTTGTGATCTCACAGAGCTCTCATTCTGGTAAAGGGAGACAAACAATAAACAAGTAGACCAATATAAAATATTCTCACATAATTAAAAAATAGGTAGAAAAATGCAAATGGAAAATAATAGAGAGAATGGTGGGGGCGATATTTTAGATAAGATGGTCAGGGAGGTCCTCTATGTGACATGACATTTAAGGTGAGTCTTGCATAACAAGAAGGAGAAAGCTATGTGAAAATGCGTGAAAAAAATTTAAGGCAGAGGGGATACAAAGAGCTAGGCTCCTAAAGCCTATTAAGTCCCCCTCTAGAAAATGAGGAGCACAAAGAAGGCGTGGCTGGAACGTGGGGAGACAGAGGCCTCCTTGTATAGGGCTGGTGGGCAGCATATGTTGGCAGGACTTGTAGGCCGTGGTAAGGAGCTTGAATTTTATTCTAAGTTCAAAAGGAAGTTACTGAAATATTTTGAACACATGTTGTGTGGAGAATGTAATGTAGGGGCCCACAAGTGGAAACAGAGAGAATGTTTTAAGTTCTGACAGTGTAGGCAAGAAAAGGCAGTGAATTGGATAAGGCAGAATCTGAAAGGGTAGATGATTTGAGATATATTTTAGAGGCAGAGCCTACCTATCTGGCTGATGAATTGGGTGTAAGGGGGACTAAGTTAGAAGAATCCAGCACTGGCTCCTGTGGGTTTTAGCACATGGGCCCTAACCTCGTTTGTGTAGCTTTCAAGGTCAGTGCCCTCTGCTCTGTACACCTGAGTTCCCCTCTCTTTACTCCAAACCTCAACTGCAGTAAAGCACATTTTCTCCTTACTCTTTTCATGTACAACACTCATTCTCACCTTTGCCCAGAAAGTTCCAGTCATTTCTTCCACATTCTCTAGTGCTTATCATTAAAGCCCACATTCATCACATGTATTTCTTAATTGAGTTCCAGCTTTTATTGCTTCATATTAGTGTCCCCATGTTTATGGTAAGTAACCTTATAGTAGACACTGTATCTTAGTTTCTTTATAAGCCACACGCCAGTAAGCCATATGTTGAAATACACACCCTTCCTGATTAATAATGAACATTACTAAATACAAAATTCTGCTCTCTCATATGTTATACCACTGAGCCTTTACACATCTCTCTTGCATTGTTTCTTGTTCTTCAGGCTGCAGCTCAAGCATTATTTACTTCTCAGAAATGCCTTTTCTGAACACTCACGAGTGGTCCACCAGCCATGACCAGTGGTTACTCTCTGTCATGTTCCCTTGGCATTTATTCTTCAGAGCATTTACCCCTAATCTGATAGTATCTTATTTACCTGTCTACTTCTCTGTTATCTCTTTTCCTCATTACAGCATTATGAGAGCTGAACTTGTCTACCTGTTCACTCCTGGATCCCAGACCTTCCAACAGTGCCTGACCTAGAGTATCATATATCATGTCAGGCATTTCTCAGATGCTAGGAATAAATAAATAAGCAAAACAAACAAACTTACTGCCCTCATGGAGTTTATGTTCCAGTGAGCAGGACTGACAGAACATAAGATGAATAAGTAAAATATATAGTCTATTAGATTGTAGTAAGTAAATAAACCAAGGAAGGATTTAAATCAAGCAAGGAAAGGGAGATAGAATCTGTGCATTTGTGGGGAGTGGGAAGGGACTTCAATCTTACAGTGGATAAGGAGGTCCTTGATGAGAAAATGGCAGTGGAGTCAAATCTGAAGAAAGAAAAAGTTATCTTGCAGAGAGCCAGGAAGAGCATCCCAGCAGGGGAAGCAGCCAATGCAAATATCCTGAGGCAGGAATGCACCTGGAACTCTCTAGGAATGGCCCAATTTGCTAGGGAGTCTGGAACAGCAGAAACAAGGGAGGAAAGAGTAGGAGATGTGGTCAGAGGGGAGAAGTGTGGGTATAAGATGGGAACTGATCATTTGGGGTCTTTGAGGCCAGTAGAAGGATTTTGGCTTTTCCTCTTAGTGAAATGGTTAATGACTGGGAGATTTTACACAAGGAAGAGCCATAAGATGACTTAAATTTTAACAGGGTCATTTTGGCTGCTCTTTGACAGTGAGAAAACAAAGGAAGAAGCAGAGACATCTATTCAGAGCTTACTGCAGTGACCCACGTAAGAGAGGGTGGTAGCTCGAAATGAAAGAGTCGCAGTAGGGTGCGAGAGTGATTGGCTTCTGGTCCTTGGAAAATATTTGTTAAACTATTGAGCAGTAAAATATTTCCCACTTAACAGTGATGGTTTTATATTTTATTTAAACATAGAATATAGCCTATTTATAAAGATATGTACAATTTTTGAAGTTAGATATTCTTTTAAAATATCTATAAGTATACATTTTCATTTTTGTTCATAAAAAGTCATAGAATATTTATTTATAGGCAGGTTACATTTATGTTAAAAGATGTCCAAATGGAATATTCATCTAGTTTATTTACTCTTGAGGCACACAGTTCCCTTTGAAGGTGATTCTGGCAAGATTGCTGTTTTTTGTGGAAAGTTCAAGAATATCTTTGTTTGGAGAGAAAAACAAAAAGAAGCTTGAGATCTGCCATTATTCAGTCTAACTCTAAGCATAACAGAGATTACAAGTTTGTTATTTCAAATTCTGATTTAATAGTTTTATGATAATGAAAATCCTTTTCTTGTCTGTAGTAGTTGTTGATTTTCTTTTTGTATCATTAATATAAAAATCACATGGACAACATTGTGGTTACTAGCTTCCCCCCATTATCAAGACCCCCCCACATACCCAATTACAGTCACTGTCCATCAGCATAGTAAGATGCTACAGAGTCACTACTTGTCTTCTCTCTGCTATACTGCCTTCCCCGTGCCCCCGCTATGTTATATGTGCTAATCGGAATGACCCTTATTCCCCTTCTCCCTCCCTTCTGACCCACCCTCCTCAGTCCCTTTCCCTTTGGTAACTGTTAGTCCATTCTTGGGTTCTGTGAGTCTGCTGCTGCTGTTTTGTTCCTTCAGTTTTTGCTTTGTTCTTATGCTCCACAGATGAGTGAAATCATTTGGTACTTGTCTTTCACCAACTGGCTTATTTCACTGAGCTTTATACCCTCTAGTGCCATTCCTGTTGTTGTAAATGGTATCACTTGTTTTCTTCTTATGGATGAATAATATTTCATTGCGCATATGTACCACATCTTCTTTATCCACTCATCTAGTGAGGGGCACTTAGGTTGCTTCCATTTCTTGACTATTATGTAAATAGTGCTCCGATAAACGTAGGGGTGTGTATGTCTTTTTCAAACTGGAATCCTACATTCTTAGGATATATTCCTAGGAGTGGAATTCCTGGGTCAAATGGTATTTCTATTTTTAGTTTTTTGAGAAACCTGTATACTGTTTCCCACAATGGTTGAACTAGTTTACATTTGCACCAGCAGTGTAGGAGGGTTCCCCTTTCCCCACATCCTTGTCAACATTTGTTGTTGTTTGTCTTTTGGATGGTGGCCATCCTGACTGGTGTGAGGTGATATCTCATGGTGGTTTTAATTTGCATTTCTCTGATGATTAGCAATATGGAGCATCTTCTCATGTGCCTGGTGGCCATCTGAATTTCTTCTTTGGAGAAGTGTCTGTTCATATCCTCTCCCCATTTTTTAATCAGGTTATTTGCTTTTTGGGTGTTAAGGTGTCTGAGTTCTTTATATTTTGGATGTTAACCCCTTGTCAGATAAGTCATTTACAAATATATTCTCCCATACTGTAGGATGTCTTTTTGTTCTGCTGATGGTATCCTTTGCTGTACAGAAGCTTTTTAGCATGATGTAGTCCCATTTGTTCATTTTTTATTTTGTTTCCCTTGCCTGAGGAGATGTGTTCAGGAAAAAGTTGCTCATGTTTATATTAAAAAGGTTTTTGCCTATGTTTTCCTCTAAGAGTTTTATAGTTTCATGACTTACATTCAGGTCTTTGATCCATTTTGAGTTTACTTTTGTGTATGAGTAGTTGTTGATTTTTAAAAAACATTTTTTAAGTGTTTTCACCTGACATTTCCTAATTACCTCTCTTGGCTGAGTGTTAACATATTTTCACAGTACCACCTGGCTAGATGTCATCTTCAGACACAAACAGTTGAGTTCTACTCTCTGTTTATCAGTGGAACTGGTTTTGACTGATTCTGCAAATGAAGTGTATGTTAAGACATACTCAAAAGAAAAAAAATCTCAGAGCATGTGAAATTTCTTTCTCTTTTTTATAAAAATCAATTAGCTTGTGGAAATTACCTTATTGTGCCTCTGTGAGTTGGTTTACATTCAAACCACTGTTTTCAAAACAGAAAAATCTGTGATTAGCTGAAGTTAAAAATCTAAACAAGACATTCCCAAGCTCCAAATCATGTAAATTATAATATTCATGACAGTTTACAACTTCTTTTCTCCCAGTGGGACTATCCTGTGTGGTTTATAGCAAGCCATCAAAATCAGAGCTCTCAGAAATTGCAATATGGGACCTCAATAAGTCACAAAATCTAGCTCAAGCTGATAGGTTACAAAAGCTAAAAAAAAAAACATACTTAATATGCTGATGTGCACAAATCCCTCCTATTTTTCAGACTCAATGCCCATGCTCTGCTTCAGGTAGCTTTAGAAAAGCTTCAGGACATTGCATACTTTGCAGCACATTTTGACATCACCTAGAATTCACAGGCTTTTGATATTGGTACACCAGTCACATTCTCTTTGCTACAGGGACAACCTCGTTTACAATTCTAACTGATCTTTGGTTACATTATGGAAGTAAGTACATTATTATGAATAGAACACAAAAACGTGTTCTGTGTTGGCCTCTGAATTCTTGTGGAAGACACTGAATTGTTATCTCTAGCACAGCTCAGCAACAAATTTGGGGAACAGCAAAGGCTAGAGCATTACAACTTGCTGAGCACAGATTACACACCTCAAAAGTAAATG
This sequence comes from Manis javanica, assembly GCF_040802235.1. NCBI lineage: Eukaryota > Metazoa > Chordata > Mammalia > Pholidota > Manidae > Manis > Manis javanica. The sequence continues at coordinate 156,218,925 of NC_133158.1, forward strand.
TTAACCTCAAATGAAAACTCTCCTGAAATTTAAAATCAAATAAAACTTAAAATGTCTAAGTAGTTTAGAATCCAGGCATTATGCATGAGAATGATTTTTACAATGATTGGATGATTAACTCTACATTTACTCATTAATGTTCAGTCCCAAATTTGTTTGGCACAATTTGTTTGCCATTGGTTGTTTTCACATATACAGTCTAGTCACATGTGCTCTGACCCTGGATAAAGGAAACGCTGATATACCAGAAAGACAAAACTATAAGTATCCCTTTTATTACCATTAACATATTAACATATACTGTGCTATTCATGTTAGAATATAGGTAAATTATTCTCGAATATGAGACTCAAAGTTCATAGCACTGGAGGAGGTAGCCATTAACAAGTACATTCGCTGGCCCTCATGAAGTCTTATTTCTAATGATTCCCAACTAATTGTTTATTATTGTTATAAACACACACATACATACATACCCACATATATATGTACTGCACAAATGATTGACTTAACTTTAAAATAAAGGCAACATCAAAATGAGAAAGATGCTGCAACAAATCCTGTTAATGGGTTTATGGGTGCCCCTCAAAAAAGAAAATTCTGAAACACATTTCTTCTGTCCAGTTTTGTGTTTCTACCATGAAAACACATCTGTGAGAAGGAGAGTCTCTCTTACGAATCTACAAAATCATTTCATATTATCCTTAATTATATATCCAACAGAATTATTTGCGAAGGGTTCCAACAATCTGAAAAACTTTGAGGAAAAACCTTTTCTCCAATTATCAAACTTTGATTGTTCAAAGTGGCTCTAACTGGACACCAGTGGTCTATTTCATGTAAATCTTCACCGCTAATAAGTCTTTAGTCTCAGGCATTGCAAAATTACAGTCCTATTTTATCACTTCACTAGCCTGCTCCTTTAGGCAAGATTCACTGCTCCCTCACTTGTGACCTAATGGAATCACCCACATGTTCACAGACCTCCATCATGACAACTACCAGATTAAGTCACTATTACAAATTATGTGTCTGTTTCCTCAGTGAGCAAGACTTTTTTAAGGACAAGGCCATATACTATTCATATTTTTATCCTTAGCACCTAGCATCATGCCTGGTACATAACCAGCAACTCACATCAGTAAATATTGAATAAATGAATGAATCTCAGTCCAAATATGCTTTTGTAGTATCTCAGTGGAACAAACTACCATTATCTAATAATGTATGGTCTTTCCAATGGCATAGTTTCAAATTGTGATTTCCAACTGAAGACACTAAATCATGCTTATGTTTATATCATGCTTTTATGAAAATGATATCTTACATAGACCTCTAAAGTCTGTGGTAAATGTACTTATTATCAAATTTAAAATAACATAGTGCTACATACCTATCAACATGGCTAAAGTAAACAAGACTGACAGTATCTTACTGCGACTCCCATATATTGCTGGCACAAATGCCAAATGGGACAGCCACTTAAAAAAATAGTACAGCTGTTTCTTACAAATTTTAGCATACACTTATTGTGTGAAGAAATCCCACTCCTAAATAACTACACAAAAGAAATGAAAACTAATTTTCACATTAAACCTGTGCATTAATGATTTGGATAGCCTTTCTCAAGTCTCCAAAAACAAGAAACAACCCAAATGTCCTGCAAGTGGTGAATGGATTAACAAATTGTGATACTTTCACTCAATGAAATATTATTCAGGGATCCATATAACAATGTCAATGAATCTCAGATCCATTATGTTGAATGAAAGAAGCCAGTCCCAAAGGCTACATATTCTATGATTATGCATTAGTTTTCTATTGCTGAATAACAAATTACCACACAGTCAGCAGCTTTACACAGTGTCTGGTTATTAGTTCTCACTCCTGTATCTCAGAAGACTAGGGCAGGCTTAGCTGGATTCTTCCCTTAGGATTTTGTAAGTATAAAATCAAGGCATCATCTGGACTGGGCTCTTACCTGGAGGTTCTGGGGAAGAAGAACTTCCAGATTCATTCAGGTTGTTGGCAGAATCCAGTTCCTAATGATTGTAGTACTCAGGTGCGCATTTCCCTGCTGCCCAAGGCCATGGTCAGGTCCTTTCCACTGGTTCCCTTCATCAGGAAGCCAGCAACAGCACCTCGAATCTCCTTTTGGCTTCAAATCTCTGATTTCCTTTTCTATTATCAGCTGGCAAAAATTCTCTGCTTTCAAAAAGCTTTTGTCACTATTTTAAAGTAGTATAATAATGGGAGTTTTTATGGTCAGGGGTAAATGCCATCTTAAAATTGAGCTTTCCACAACCTTCTGAAAAAGGCAAAACTACAGGGAAAGTGAACACATCTGTGGTTGCAAAGGGTTAGATGTAGGGGGAGGAGCTGACTACAGAGGGACAGCAAGAGAAAATTTTTGGAGTGGACAAAAATGTTCTGCATTTTGATATGGAATTTGAACATAACTTTATGAATTTCTCAATATTCTTGTACCTACATCAAAACAGTGAATTTCAGTATTTGTTAATTTTCAAATAAGTTAGAAAAAATCAAATTCAAAGAAGCCTCTTCCTCCTAAGACTGATCTACCTTAAATATCATCCTAAGTGAATCGAAGCCTCAGTTCTTTCTATTCTTGATCACCTTGGATCAACTATTCAAAGGACAGATCCTTTGAATATTGTAGCAATATTGCTATTAAAAAGCCTAGACAAAATAAGAGTTAGAGTCCTTTATTCATACGTTACTTCTTCATTCTATCTTGCATTTTTACTAGGACGTGTTCAGCTTTCAGAGCTTCCAATGAAATCTTTTCTCAACTACTCCAACTTCTGATTGTTCTCTGAACATCAAATAATACTTGATTTGAGTTATTTCTTGTATTGGAACTGCTTCCCTATTTTGCCTAATTGCACCTTCAGGGGATAAATCCTGAAATCATACTGACTTCTTTCTCTTTCTAATTTCCATGTCAAATCAGCATTCAAGTCTCACCCATTCTACAGTGGAAACCCCTCTTACATTCACTCCTCTCTCTTCAACTCCCACAGTACTCATTCATTCAGGAATTCATTGGCCTCTTAATTAGATCATGGTCTTAAATTCATGTTTACTTTTCATTTTCCATTTTCAGGCATTCTATTTATTAGTTTTTAACTTTTCTGCTACCAATTTAACTTTTTGAGATAACTGTCTTAATTATTTTCTTTTCCTCCTCAGAAACTTCAATACCATCCCTTACATACTATCCTTATTGAATAAAGTCCAGTCTCTAATCCTAACATTTATGAGTCTCCCAAGACTGGAAGAAGTCTTTCTTTTTGTTTTTTTCTCTTTTGTAAATCATATACAATGAAAAGATTTTACTAAAAACATGTCCCAACTTTAACTGTATCCATGCTGTTTTTTCAATCAGGCATAACTTCTCTTCTACTAAAATTTCTCATCATATTTTCAAAGCCCAGTTGAAATGGTATTTCTTCTCTGAAGTCCTCTAGTGTCACACATCTCTCAACTAAATGGTAATCTCTTTCCTTTCTATGTTAACAGCATTTTTTCTTGAATATCTTAATCACACTCTGCAGGTTATATATTACATTAAACTTTTGTGCTTGTCTTATTTCTCCTTACTCATCTTAAAGTCCCCAATACTCAGAAATAAAAGCAAACAATTATCAAATGGGCAATATTATATCAAGCATGAATTTGTACAGTGAGTTATTTTACAACAAATATTGTCTGATAGAAGCAGAAAGGATAAGAAAATACCTTCCAGAGTGGACTAATTGGGAAGAACTGATCAAAAGGAGAGGTGAGGTGTTGCTTTCTTTTACAGGAAATGGCTTAGTCAGAGATTAAGACTATATGGCAGACATGCTACTGAATATTGTGTTCCCACCCTTAGGCCAGACAAGAGGCATGACCTCTGACTGAGCAAAGCATGGACACAGAAACTGAGGCCTGGAGAATGGCATGGTCTTAGTTTATGAAATTAGGTGGGGAATAAATAATGTGGTATATCATAGTTAAAATTGAGGAGATTCTTTGTCTCAAAACATGAATAAATAGAGAGACAGTATACTTGGTAACATTTCCTTACCTAATCGAACTTAATCCTTTCCCCTAGAAGTTTTCAACTCCAGAGATGCAGGAGCTTCAGTTTTGTAATACTGGTTTCCAACAAGAAAAAAAGGATAAGTTAATTGCCAGCCATTGTAACAGGTTGTTAAAGTAAGGTGTTTCTTACTTAGTTTTAGCCAAGACTCCAAACAGAGAGAACAAATATGATAGGTGTTGAGGAACTCCAGAATGAGGGGCTAACTTTTGCAAGACTTGCAAAAGAAGATGATTAAAAACCAGTTTTCTAATTCTTACCTTAACACTTTCCTTGAGGATATTTACAGGTTGCACAGGTGAAGAAAAGTGTTTTGGAAACAAGAATTTCTTTGGGGAAAATGATTCAATTTCCTCTTGTCTATGAGGAAGGGGTGACGGTAAAAGGAATGTGAAGGTACAACTTGCAGAGAGCTGACAATGAGTCCTTTAGAATCAGGTGGCTTTTGACCTGCACATGAGAAATTAAAAGGCTAAAGACTCTGGCTGGCCAGAGTTAATTAAGTATCTTGGGTGTCCTTCCTAAGAATATCATTAGATTAAACTGATGTCAAGTAAGACCTTTACTGTTTTTAACTTCTTTTCCTCCCGCCATCTGTAGAAGCATTGGAAACTTCAACCAGCAAGGCAAGTAGATACAGGATGGAGATTATAAGGATAAAGAACGAAGATGATGCCAATTATGCCCTTCCTCTCCCTCACCCTATGCCTAAAGCCATACCAAGCTGGAAAATGGGAGAAGCTTTGATTTAATATGAAATTCAGGTTATTTTTAATATTACCTTGGGTAGGACATTTGTATAATACATATGATAACTTGTTTCTACCAAAATTGTGTATAGGATTTATTATCTAAGAGTGTCCAGGAAAGTTATGGTACTTGCTTGAGATTTCATCCAAGGAGCAGAGAAGAACAACTCTGGAACTTTGAATGATTAAGGTAAGGATGGTGGAGAGTAGAGGGAGCGTGGAGAGGGAGATGGAGTTGTATGCTGGTTGTACCCTCTGGATTTTTTCCTCCTTCAAGGTGCAAGAGATGAAAGGGCAATTAATCAAAGGAAGATACAGTGGAAGGTAATCATTCAGACAACTTTAAATTGCTGTTTCATCTCTCCTTATCTTTCTATAGAACATGTTTGCTAATAGTTATGCTTCTTTAATAAAGAATTGAAGGTGAAAAGAAGTATATTGACTACAGTGAATCATATTTGGGTAGACAATAACCACTGCCTGGAGGGATTTGTGCTTCTTATGTTTATGTAATCTAACATGCAAATAAAATCATGCAAAAACAACCAAAATTCTCAGTTGGATGTTTACTTGAAATAACTGTACACAATTTTGTTTATTTTTTCAAGCAGAAGCCAGAAGTATAAAATTTAATGTTCCCTTTCTGTATTCTTCCATTATTTCAGTGACGTTTCTTTGACCTTCTTTAGACATCCAGTGCCTTCCTGCTTTCTAATATCCAGGTCTGAAGAACAAGAGAGGAAGTTTTACCTTAACTCTTCCAATCTGAAAAAAAAAGGCATTTAAGCTTTTTATCTTTATTACTGAAATTGCAAACTTTCTCCCTTAGAACTTTTTTTTCTTCAGAAAACAGTTAAGGGAGAAATCATTTGGAGAAAGTTCTATGGAAACTTCTTGTTTCCCCTAAAACTTAAAAATGCCTAATTTTAACCATGGAAGAAAAGCTGATTTTGATGTCTTATAATATGTAAAAGGCTAGATCAAGGAAATAGAAATTCAGATTCCACACTTCACAATTATCAATGTGCCTCATTGGTTTGCAAATGTTAATTTCATTTCCTTATGGTCAAGGATCATGATTCACATTCTCTTACCACAGTTCCTGGAACTTCCTTGTCCACAAATACTTATTGAATGATTGCTATGTTACAGGTACTTTGCTGGATGTTCATATACATGTTGTGTAGTTAACTGGGTCTGATACTGGAGACTAAGGGTAATTAAACAGCATTTATTTTTAGATTTTGTCTCCCAGTCTGGTGTGGAACCGGTATTACCCTTGGATACAAAGACTCTCCAGTGGGCTCAGCCTGATTTGGGGTCAACTTGGAGCTTGAAAATCCTAGCTACTGCTGATGACTTTATTCAGGGACAAATACAAAATGACTCCAGGGACTGAGGGCTGGATTGCAGTTGGCCTGTTCAAGAAAGAAGCCACACAAGCTTCCCTGGTTTTCAAAGATCCTTTTAAATAACGAAGTTTTGTCATATTTTGATCTTGAAAACCTTATCAATTCCAGATCTGGATTGGTACTAGTTTGGCCTGAGAGAGTTATTGGTGAAGGAATAGGGCTGGCATTGCAACAAAAAGAAAACATGCCTTGCTAAATTCTCTTTTTTGTATTCAAAACCCTTTTTGTTAGACATATGGTTCCAGTGGGAGTAATTACAATGTGTCCAATGTCATCCTTAAATAAACTTTTTCTCCTATGCAGGAACTAGTCTTTATGTTCCATAAAGCACCTGGCATATTGTAGAAAGTGTTTAATGATGAAACAATGGCAACTGAAGATCTAAACCCTAGTTTCCTGTGGCTATTGTAATCTTACTGGGACTTTGCTATGACAAAGGAAGGGGAATATCATTTTGGTGACTGTAATATTATAGCCTATAATCCCATCTGTCTTTTTTATTAAAGATTCCCACACTCTATTTTGGTTAGAAAACACTTGGAACATAATTTACTTTTGAGAATAAAACAAGTTCATCCTATAAGACTTCAAGTATCTATAGTTCTCTTGCCTAAACCTTCTTGAAAATGATGAGATATCTAAAGAATGATGAATGTTACATAACAAATTGCAGGACTATTAGAATCTGGTGACTGCACATATAATGAGACTCTCAGAGGGTACAGGAAATTAAACTTTTCTTTCATTCCACTATGTTTTTAAGAAGAGGATCCTTCTAGAAGCCTTGCTGGCTAAATAAAAGGCCACCATTAAGCAACACAAAGAAAGTAACGAATTCAAACTACCATACTGTCAGTTTTCTCCCATGGAAAACGATTTCCTTTTTCAACTTGACATCAACAACTTAGACTCATGAACTCTTAGAGGTGGAAGAATATCAGAGATTCTCCAGCCCAAGTCTGGGATCTGGCATTTACAGATTATTTAGTTTAACAACATTGCCATTATTAGATATTTAAATGCTGATCTTAGAGGTTCCTATTCATATTTTTAAAGGCCAACACCAACCAAATGATCAGCTGAGAAAAGACCCTAGAACAGGTAAAACAAAGGATGGAGAGAAGAGACTGAGAAAGTAACTCAGAAAGGAAAATAAAATTGTCAAAGATAGGGCTCCAAAGTCAAAGAGCACTCCCACCTCCCTGTACCCCCATCTACCCCTTTAAGAAGATTCACTTTATCTAAAGAGTAAAGCAAATGCTTTTAGATCCAAGGGTACCTAGTTCAAATCTCAGCAGGGGCAGATTTCTCACAAACTAAAAAGGCACTCTCCCTATTAAAGGAACTGACTTAATACAGTTATATGGACCATTACTGTACAGAATGGGTATTCACAAACTATTTTCTAAATGGGGCCTTTTTGTGCATGTACAGTAATTCTTATAGAAGCCTTTTACAAATAAGAAAAGGGAAAAATGGGGAAAAATCTAAGAACCCTTGATCTGAGCCTTCATTAACTATTGGTATATTAGAGATGGCCATCTACAGTAATAGAGTAGATCAGATCTTCCTGGTAATGGTCTGAAAAAGCATTCTAAGGATAAAAATGTAATATCTGTACAGAACTCAGATGGCTAGAAAAAGATGAACAACATACACCTTGAAGTTTGGCCTCAATGTTGGACCTCAAAATGCATGAACTCCTTGGAACTTCATTTAAACAGGAAGCAGCGCTCAAACAGTTCATCATAAAGAGACTATTTTACCTGAAATATCCACAAGAAGACTGTTGAGTACATTTTTATATGACACCATAATTTGACTGCTGAAAGTCTTCCTAGGTAGTGAAGTCATATGAAAACATGTGATAAACATTCTATCTAGTCCACCTTATAAAAGAATTCTGAGGAAACTAAGTCTACTTCTACCATAAATTCATATTTGGAAAGCTACGCTTGATTGAGGGTCAACACACTTGTAATTTATATCACCCTCCTTGGGAACATTACTGAGAATAGGATAATATTGAATTTTGAAGCTATTTTGAAGCTACCTTCTTCTTTACCCATTTCAACATATATAATTCTCTGGGACCTACAGAAGTCTAAATGATTGCAAATATGCATAAAGATCCCAAAATGTGGGTGACCCAAACATAGTCCTTTCAATAGTGAAATGTATTTCTTTCAGAATAAATCTGAGTACTGGGTCAATGTTTCAGGCAATAGACTTTGGAGAAGGTAATTAATTTGAGCCTTACAACTCACCCTTACTATACCCAAAATTTTATGAACATCTTATCTATAATTAGCTTCAACTGACAAAAAAAATGAAGTAAAATTTAAAAGTTCAAACTGGTTTAAAGAAAAGATGTAGGTAGAATCATTATTGGTTTGCATGATTAATAATAGACACTGTTTGGGAGCAAACTAGAAGCAGGTGTTCAAAGGATGACATCATCAGCCAGTCTCCTTTCTGCCTATCAGGTGTTCTTAAGTTGATTTATCTCTCAAATTGGCCCTCTTCTCAGTCCCACATGAAGGCTGTCAGCAGCTCCAAGATCGTATACATCCTCACAAACACATGTCCTGTGGAAACAACTACTGTCTTCAACATTTCAGATTGAAATCCCCTCTCAAAAACTCAAGAAAGCCTCCATTATCGTTTGACCAAATTGGCCTAGATTTAAATGACATAATCAACAGAGGTTTCCTTTGGTTTTAGCAAATGGAAACAAGAAATCGTATATGTGGATTTCCTGAGTATGATTTAAAAAAGTAAACAAAGGACATGCTTTTGGTTTAAAATGACTTCTGCATAATAATTATTGACTCAATAAATTCTGACCTGGAATATTTCCAGGAATACAAATGCACACACACATACACACACACACAAACACACATACATATGCATGTACGTGCACTGAAACCATACAATTTTGGAAACTAACACTTAGACATAAGGTAGGGTCAGAATCTGGAAACAATTTTAATTAAGTACAAACCTACTGAGTCCTGCAAAAAATGTAAACATGAAACTTGATAACATAATCAATTCTATAATCATTGAATAAATGAATGAACAATGTCATTAGACAATAAAAACAAGGTGAGTGCTGTGTCATGGAAGCTGACAGAAGAAAATGCTTCAAAGAAGGCAAAGAAATAAAATCTAGTTAATATCCTGGGTGAATTTAAAGTGAAAGTGAGTTTGAGAAGCTAAAACAGAACTTGGATTTTTTAAAAATCCAGTTATATATTAATTAAAAGTCCTGGTCAATATTTAGTTATAGTTCGAAATTTTTGAAATTTTAGATTTTTTAAATTATCCATACATCAATTTAACAGATAAAATATTTATTGAGCATGTAATATATGCCTAATACCCTGATAAGTACTTAGAATATAAAATGAAACTAGGTGTCTGCTTTTTGGGGCATCTCTACTGAAAACAACAAGCAGAAAAAACGTGGGAATCATAGAGTAGGAAAAACTCAACAGAGATGGGTAGAATTGACAGGTGAAGTCCAAAGCAAAATAGGTGAGGGGATAGGAATAACATGGGAAAAATAACCAACTGACTAGTACTTAAGGAGAGCTGACCATGCTTCGTGTTTCACGATAAACAATTATCGTGAGTGGGCCTGAGCATAGCCTCTAGGAGACAGAAGTGGATGGGTGAAGGGAAATCAAATAAGGTACCTAAATAGGATAATGTTATCAAGAAAGAATCTCAGCGTCATAGGGTTATTTCTAGACAAATCTTCAATATTATCCAGTGAAACCCAAAAGTTTCCTGCTGGTGGTTTGCCTAGCATGCCTACTACTATATTTATTCTTTGACTTTGGGGATTAATTAATAACTTATTTCATAAACTCTATTATTAATTTTTGCAAGACTCACTAAAACAAGCCATGAAATCTGGAGAAGTGGTTTTCCAGTAGGGACACTGGGAACTATGGGACACCTGTGTTTTCTAAGATTTTTGCTGTCATGAAAAGAAGTTGGAGTTTGGGTGGGGAGAACAAAGCTTTTATTCTGACTGAACCACAAGTTTGTAATCCAATAACATTTAATTTCAGAATTCCAGCACAAAGAATTTTAGTCATAGAACTTCTCTGTGCCTCATGTGACTCAACTGTATAATGAAGACAACAAGCACTTCACAAGGTAGGGGAGAACTGAAATGAGATGGTATATGGTGAACCACAACACAATGTGCAGCACTTCATCGGTTCATTCTTTAAAACTTTGCTCAGCTTGATTTCCTAACTATACACTAGAAATTCCTGTATGGTCTTAGTTTCAATAATTTGTATTTAAATGTAGTAACAGAAAATTCCTGGCAGCGAACTTCTCAAGTGGTTAAAGTCACTTGACCTTCAGCCTCTTGTTTTAAAATTCTCTCAAGAGATATGTGAAAAGGCCCAGAAATATACTGTCATGTCTTATTGCTTAATTAATGGCCAGCTAGGACAGCCTGTAGGGACTGCCCTGAAGGAATTGTGAACTGATCCACTTGAAGATATGATTGACTCCGCCACAGCACCTGTCATAGGGTATTTACTGTATTTAAACTTTTACAACCCTTAGAAGAGATAGTGTACACAAGTGCTGGTTAACTGAGCATACAAGCATCAGCTGAGCAGAAACAAAATGTTCTGTTGCTCATGATGCCAGACAGGAAATCATACAGTCCCAGCTTCTGAAAACTGCTTTGTGAATCAAATAAAAAGCTACCAAGCAAGCATTTTTATTTTAGCCATTTTTGTGACAGAACTGAAAGTCACTGAATTATTTTAGTAATAATAAATAAAATTGTGGCTTGAAATTGTTACATTTGGAAATAAATGGATCTCTGGAGAATGGGAAGCAGATGTATTGTGCAAGTTCAATGATTTGAAATGGGTGGCAGAAAATATATTCTGAAATAAAGGAAAAACCAGTGACGGTTTTAATGCTTTTTCCTTCAAGATGGTAATATAACCCAACTTGCTAATAAAATGCCACCAAATAATTCTGGATCTTTTATAATGAATACAATGTGTTTATAGTTAAATATGAGTGTTGATCCTCTCAGAGTCCCTCATCTACTCCCATGTAAAGAACTCAGATCACTGGTATCCAGAGATTCATTATGGCATTCTCAGAATGACATTTTCAGTACGTCCACAGAGCTAAGAAATATTTAGCTTTCAAAGCTTATTTTAAGTCATTTTGGGAGGAGAAAAGCAGCCATCCCCTCACCTGGACTCTGGGGAAGAAAGAGGGAAAAAAAGGAGGCAGAAAAAATTGACAGGTAAAGATGTGAGACAAAAAAGATCAATAAAGAGGAAAAAAGTAGAGAGAACACAGGGTAAGCAAGCAGGGATAACTTCCTCAGATGTAAGGAAATTGAGTCAAAGGTCTCAGGACAAGAAGCAGTACCTAGTGCTGCTTATAAATCAAAAAGCTTGCTTTTAAAATAGGACAATTTTTAAAAATCATTATTGTTAACTTCATCTTTACAAAAAAGTCATTTTTCCCCATTTCTTCATATTGATGCCCCACTGTGAAAACACCAAATCTACTTAGGTGAGTAAATGGGCCGAGCATGTGACCTGGAGTGTTACAACCTTGGAGCAGTTACTCAGAGGCGACTGCAGACTACATTTATTTAGGATATCACACATCTCCAGGGTGAGTGTTTTATAGCCTTGGCTTCTCAGCCTGACCCTTATCCAGGTTGCCAAGAGTAACATCATCCAATCTGTAATTCAATGTTTCATCAACAACATCCATGTTTTGTAGACATACAGAAGACAGAAACCCTTGAAACTGAAAGACAGCTGGATTAATGGGGCTGACGTGCAGCCCAGCACTAGAGGGCAAAGGACCAATGAAAACAGTCGCTGTGTCCTGGGTTAATTCTGTTTTTAGGTAACTAACTTTGCCTTCCTGCCTAACATTTGTATTTGGTATCATGCGTAAGTCGCTATAATGCTGAGACATTAAATTTGGAGGATTTGAAATAAATAGAACTAAATGGAACTTTTGGATGAAGACTCTCTGGTTTGTTCAGATCCGTTAAAGTAATAGGGGAAAGCACAAAAGGATCAAGGAAAGAATGGCCCCAATCTTTGTTCGATGAGTGATAAAACAGCATTACTGGGGGAAAATTGGCCTGACCTTCACCTGCATGATGCCTGCACTGCTGCCTCGGTGATTCTTGCCTTGCTCTGATTAGGTAAAGTGTGCCCCTTTCCCGGCAAGGAGAAGTCAAAGAACAAAAAGGGGAAAAATTCTTCACGTAACTATAAAAGGTTTATTTTTTTAATCACAGTTGGGCTCATCCAAGCCAGTTTCTAATCTTATTTTTTTTAGGCTTAAAAAAAAACCTGTCTTTTAAAAGAAGTTCTTTGGATCATTTTCTTTACAACCTCTGGTCTACCTCTCAACTCACATTTCTTGGATGTATTTTTAAAAAAAACTCTTCTTCACTTGAAATGATAGCTTTTTCTTTTTTTTTTTTTCAGGCTCTCCTCTAAACTCCTCCTGGAAGGGACAGAAAGGAGAAAGACAGGCCCCCTCAGCTGGCTGGAACAGCAAGAGAAGGCCTCGGCTGGCAAAGCCCTGCCAATGTGCCAAGGAAACCTGAAGCGCTCTCCCACCCCCAGCCCTCTGTGGATGCCCGTGCAAGGCAGAACTCCATGAACCCAGATATTAGGTTGCAGACCCTGCTTGTTCATATAGACCAGAGCTTTTTCTGCAACATGACTGTCAAACAGCCCCCTGTGTAACTAATATTTTTAACAGCATGCTATTTAAAATTTGACAAGGATATAATAATTCATTCTTCAGAGAGTCACCATACTATGAGAGTAAGTCATGTCTTCAAAGTATCTTTCAAAGGGGCTATTAAAAGTAGGTTAGATTTTTCCCCTTATAGCATGCAATTTCATTTTGGCTCTACCACTTCAACCATATAAAATTAAATTTTGACGTGAGAGTGACCTACTGAAAATTAGATGGAAAATACGGGGAAAGATTTAAATTACTGATTCAGAGGAAACTAACATGTCTGTCTGCAATTTAACGTACAGTTTGCTAAACCCTCTGAGAATCCTATGTTTCTTGTTGTCTGTAGGGTCCTCTTAGGATTCAGACTGTGTTTTTAATGGAAGTGTTGTAGAACTTAATGGAATGTAATATCTTGCAATATTAGATGTAAGGCAACACAGGAAAGAATTATCTACACATATTTTTGTCAGAATCTCTTCTCTTGTCTGGCCTTTTTATAACTTATGATCCATCCACTCAGAGCAACTAGACATTCTCTAAAATAAACTATGCCCTTTAACATTCCTATGAAGTTGTTTCCTGCTAGTCTCTCTTTTTGGAATTTTTCCTCAATAATCAAAATTTATTCTAAATTGTTATAAAAATATAATTAGTTTGAAGACTCCAATTTCAGAAGAGCATAAAGCAATATAAGTCAATGTGATTGTCCTAAAAAGAGTAGACTATGAATATTTAGAGAAAATTAGAACACTTACTGTAGATCTCTACATAGTAATATTCCACTGAGGCCAATGGGAATCAGAAATATGGAATATTTCACAGACATTTAGTATCTTTTTCTTGAGTCATTTTTAAATAATTTATTTTTTCTTAAAATTTGTATAACTACCACAGAAATATATATATAGTATAAGTACCACATATGCATATGTATATGTCATATTTATATATATGTCATATGTGTATATATGTCAAGATAGAGTTGGTTGCCCTATGGTAACAAGCAACACTAAACTTTCAATGGTTCAACACCATAAAAATTAAAGTATTGTTCAGGCAAGTCCACCGCAATCTCCTCGATCACTTGCCACCTGACCTCCACAAGTTAGCTCGGCATCACAGCATGCTTCAGTTTTGTGGCAATGATCATCTCTGCAGAAGAAGAGCAAGAAGGGAGTTCAACTAAAGCAGATGCTTCACACAGGCCCTCTGCTCATACTTGGTGGCCAGAACACACCACCTGCCTCACAGTCAAGGGGGAAGAAAAATGCAATTTTCCCGTGTGCCTCATAGACTATGCGAACCAGAAATTGGCGATCAGTAGCAGCACCTACACACATGCAGACAGGATTTCACAACCAAATGCCTTGCTCTTCTTTTATGTCCAAATTACTCGCATCTTCACTTTGTGGCATATAATTATTTCTGAGAGTAAAGTGTATGAAAAAGCCAACACTACCAGTATTCATCCACAAATACTGATTTATTCTATCATTAAATAAAGAACATCATCCTTCAAGGTCTCAAATGTTTTTGGCATCCAAATAGATCTGTTTAAAATAACTTTAAACAAATCATTGAAAATAGTAGAAAGAGGGAACCACATAACAAAAATATATTATGAAATCACTTACAATAAGAAGAACCTAAGTGGAATATGAGATAAAAAACAGGCTACTATCTTTCTTTTCAATTTTTTTTTTTTACAGTAGAAATGTGTAGCCTATACCTGCCAATTTTAACTGCTTGGCAATTCTTCCAGGGATTTACTCACACCAAGCATTTAATGACAAATATATCAGCATCATCTGAGATGCTCAAAACTGCAGTCAGTATCTCCTATCGCTTTTTACTCCATCAAAGATGATGCAAGCTGACTTCAAAGGGAGCTCAGTACTTACATCAACTCTGCAGGGGTGTTGAGTAAAATGAGAAATGAAAAAAATAAAAAGGAACACCATTATGTTTTGAATTTCAAGTCCTAAATCATTATTTCCTAGCTGTGCACGAGGTTACGTAGACAAAAAGTAAAATGACAACTGGTCATGTCATCGGGATGATGATATAGGAGGTTCTGGAAGCTTAAGAAGAGGAATTTTTTTAAAGTCACATTAAAAAAAATCTTTCTCCCCTGGTGCTCACATATTCCTAGGACATTTTTCAGTGATGGAGTGACACTCTGGTACCCCCATAATGCCAAAGTGCCTGCTGGGGATTGACCTGTTTCAGAACTCTCTTCTCAGGAACAATAATGTGCTACCCCTGAAGATAATTAAATGTGAGGTATCCAAATAGTCACTTCCATCTGCTGTTGGGCCTCTACGTCTAATAAGAATTTGTATAGCTATTTGCTGGTAATGGAGAATTCACTTGTTATGAATCTTAGAAAACTAAAAGCATCCAATTTTATTTTAAAAACATGTTTATGTTGCCATTTAAATGGTTGTACAAAATATTGTTTCCCACTTGATCCTGTATTCATAGTATGGACTTAATGGTTTGAAAGAAATTCGTGTAATCCATCCATTTTTAAAAAGTCTTTTAAAGTGCATAAGTATTTAGTTAAAGTCGATTTCTAAAATAATATTCACATCGAAATGTGTATGCACATTTCTATGTTGCGTATTCAGTGACAAAGGGAAAATAATTTACTGTGTTGATTCTGGATACATATTTAAACAAGACAGGATGCATATTTACTTGAAAAGCAAGAATGCCTCTGGATTTAGTTAAGTATCTCAGTATAGTAATACATGACTTATAATGTTCCTGGAAGTGTTTTTTTTACAGCATTAGTTTTGAAAAATAAATGAAGAAATTCTCAGCCAAGGCTGTACTTAAATTATGGTATTTTGATAGAGCATGAAGCACTACAAAGGCACAAAAGGCAAAATGAAGCTGGAACACATTGTGTTTTTCATGGTGCCTTTAAAAAGTAGTCTTTATGATAAGAATTTGGCCACTCTTTTTAAACCAAACATTTTGATTAGGTGATCTTTAAAAATTAATTACATAATAGCTTTTTATTCATTCATTCTACAATTATGAAAACACACACATCACCCCATAGACTCAGGCGATCATTTTACGAAGCAAGATAGGAAATCTTGATAGTACTTAGTAGATGCATGTATTGTTAATAATGACACCACTGTTATGCTTCCATTTCTCGAGAGCTGCTCCTGCCACCATTCTTCATTGAGGTATTTCAATGTCTTTACATTGATATTGCCAAAAGCTCCCTTTCCGCCAGAGTTACTGCCCTATATCTTTTATTCCTCATACACATTTACTGTTAAGAATATGTTAGTCTTTAGACCAGTGATTTCCAACGTAGGATACATGCAGCTTGGTATATGTGCAAATCAATTATTTTAGGTAAAAATATATATAAATAGAAGTCTTCATCATTTTTAGTTTTGCTTATGCTCTATATAAAGTATATGGTATATTACATATAAAAATACACACATGCCAATTAAAAATACAAATATGTTGGGAGCATACGCTTAAACATTTAAAATGACAAGGATATACAAATAAAAAAGCTTTAGATCATGAGTCCTATTATGGCATGGCTATGTGGTCACTATTATACTTGTAATGATCAAATACAAGCTGTAGTTTCAGGTTCATACAGAATGTACTTAGATTGGCAAAGGACGAATTAGTGGCATGAAATATTAATATTGTTCTCAGGGATTCAGCATGGCATCACTTACAAACTATTCTACTGGACAGGACACACACTTTTCAGACACACTAGATATTGTTTGGTATAGCATTTTATTTCGTAATGTAAGATGCCTGATCTATGAAACTGGGTTAAAATTTTGATGTAGGTATTGGTTTAACATATAAGGTTGACTAATAGTTAAAAATTCAAATGCTTTTAAATATGACGAATTAGTTTCTGATTGAAGACCTTCAGCTCTTGGTGGGTATCTCCATATGGTGGCGATTAAAGAGCAGGAGTGTCTGGGAAAGGAGCTCCCCGATCCAGAAACCCTGGGACTCGGTGTGCACCACTTAACATTCATCTTTGTACCTGCAAGATTTCATGTACCATAATTCCAACTTCATAAATCAATGATAGAATGCTAAGACATATTTTAAAGTTGGCATGCTACCCAACTAGGTTTGTGACTAAAAGGTGATTTCTTAGCGCGCTCAAATACTAGAAGATAAAAATGTTATGGGAATAACATTGTTTCTCCTTTAAAAAGTTATCAACTATCTTAATAATTCACAAACCTCTTATCTCTTTATTCTAATGCTTAAAATGATTATTTAAAAAAATTCCTGTATCCTCAGAGTAGCATCATCATTCCAAGCAACACCACAGTAGCTTTACACCATGTCTCTTCTCTACTTCCACCACATCCCTCCCCTCTTCTCCTTTCTCTCTCCACCCCGACTTCCTGTCTCCCACTCCTTCCCCTCTTTCTTCTTCTCTTCCCATTATTGTCTTTCTCAATCAGAACACAGGATACAGGATATAAAGCAACCTTTTATTTCTTAACATTTTCTTCTTCAAAGTATAGTATCTTTTCTCTGAGATAGCTTTTAAATAACAAAAAGCTATTTGCCTTTTCGTTTAGAAAAATAGACATATTTTAAAAGCACTGACCTTCTCATTATTCTACTTCATATGTTCTTTGGTCCCAAAAAAGAAACATTTAAAAAAATACTTTTTCTACAGTGAGTAATATACTTTAATCAATCATCAAAGTAAGGGATGATTAGACTCTTAATAACTTCCTACCGTAAGTGGGTGAGGAGACATATTGTGTCAAACTAGGCAGATAAGGCTAAAAGTTAAAAAATGAAGCCAAGAATAAAAGGTGTTAAATGTTAATTCCACATAGAGTATAGCTCCTGAACAAACTGAAAAAACAAAATAAACAAAACACATTCTGGTAAACAAATTGGAATCTTGGAATGGTGTCAGTAGAAATGTGGGATTTTATCTGAACCTAGAAAGATGGACAGGTATAAAAGGGTTAGAGGAGGGTGGGTGTCAAAAGGGGGCCATTGATTTCAGACAGATGGTATGGCTTGGGCATGTTTAAATCTTAGGTCCTAAGCAAAAGTGCAAATAACCATGCTGCCACTTTCTACCTCTGCCATCCAAGACCCTTCCATGGAGATAAAAATGATCCACATGTGATTTGGGCATTAAGTCAGCAGATGTTTATTGAGCACGTACTATGTTCCTGACACTATGCTGTGTATAAAGAGTATATCACTTAAACAAAAGACAAAACCCTCTCTCGCACCCCCACCAGAAACCATTTGAAACTAGAACACTTCCCATAAATGTCTATATCTTAAATGCCAAAAAATATCCTAAAACATCACAGCTATGCTTCACTATTACTTGAGATGACCAGTGTCACAGACTACGGTAATATCCACTGAGGATCCTAAAACTTAACTTAAGCTTTTCTACACCCTTGTAGTTTGACATTCAGACTGGGAATTGGCCTGCCTCCTTTCAGTAATGCTACCACTAAGCTCCCAGCCTGCCTAACCTGTTACAATTTAGTAAGAAAAATAAATGACAGCAGATGTTGTACACAGTTGCATTAGGAGAATTGCACCCATTTAGTTCTATTCAAACCATTTTTCACCCAGTTGAAGATATGAAAAGTTAACTTTTAAAGGGTTCTGAATCAATGGTAAAATATTTGCTGAAGCAATGAGTACAAAAGAGATAAACTGACTACTCCTAGGGGAAACATGTTCTAAAAGTTCCCACAATTTGATATGCTATTCCATAAGAATAATGTGTGTTAAAAAAGATATATTCTGGTTAGTATGAAGATGAGTGGAACTTCTTTAGATTTCATTTTCATGCATTTATCTAAAAAACATTCTTTGAGCATATATGGAAAGAACTGCTGTGAGGAGTAATACTAAGAGTCCTTGCAGTCAATACAATCTAATGTCTAGATAGAAAGAGAAATGACAGATACAGGGAAAGCTCAATTTAATAAAATAAAACCAATCAAGTGAGATTAAAAGACAAAGTCTGATGAAGTTATCAGTCTTGAAAAAGGATCTATATTACCTTGGAGAAGTTAATTAATCTCTCTGACTAAGAGAAGAATTGTTAAAATCATAAGAAGCAGCAGTGAGTTTTGGATTGTGAGACTTGTTTCTGTTTAATTATATAATCACCCTCAATTAATATGAGCAAACTTTTTTTCATATCCCTGTATCTGAAGTTGGCTATTCCAAAATGAAGAATCATTTTTCTCATTCTCCCCTTCTTTCCTCTCCCCTATTACTTCTTTCTATTGAGTGTTACTTTGTACTTGTTGTGGGGAATACTATTATTCACTGGGCACAGCATTCCCTATGCCAGCATCCAATTCGCTTACTACCACTAACAGGGCACCCAGTGATTGTACATGAAATCTCAGGCCTTCTTGTCTAACAACTGCTGTTTGTAACAGGCCAAAAGGGAGAAATAGACAGCATCACAGTTATATTAGGGGATTTTAATACCCCACTTATGTCAATGGGTTGATTATCTAGACATAAAATAAATAAGGAATTAGAGGTATTGAACAACATATTAGACCAGATTGACTTAACAGATATGTACAGAACATTCCACCCCAAAGCAGCCGGATATACATTTTTCTCAAGTGCACATGGAACATTCTCCAGAATAGATCACATATTAGGACATGAAAAGAGACTCAGTAAATTCAAGAAGATTGAAATTGTGTCAAGCATCTTTTCAGTTCACAGTGGTATGAAATTATAAATCTATTAATGAAGAAAAAAAACACAAAAACATGGAGGCTAAATAACATGCTTCTAAATAATCAGTGTATCAATGAACAAATTAAAGAGGAAATGAAACAGTACATGGAGAGGAATGAAAACAGAAACACAGCAATTCAAAATATGTGGGATGGAGCAAAAGCAGTTCTAAAAAGGAATATATTGTACATAGCATTACAGGCTTACCTCAAGAAACAAAAACAATCCCAAATAAACAATCTAAACTAACAACTAAAAAACTAGAAAAAGAGGAATAAAGAACACCCAAACTTAATAGAAGGAAGGACATAA
Source organism: Manis javanica (assembly GCF_040802235.1). Lineage (NCBI taxonomy): Eukaryota > Metazoa > Chordata > Mammalia > Pholidota > Manidae > Manis > Manis javanica. The sequence continues at coordinate 156,239,066 of NC_133158.1, forward strand.
AAAGGTCAGAGTGAAAATAAACAAAACAGAGAAGAATAATAGAAAAAAATCAATAAAATGAAGAGCTGATTCTTTTAGAAGATAAGCAAATACAAACCCCTAGCCAAACTTATGAAGAAAAAAAGCAGAGAAACACAAATAAACAAAATTAGAAATGAGAAAGGAGTAGTTACAATGGCCACCACAGAAATACAAAGAATTATGAGAGAATTTTATGAAAAATTATATGTCAATAAATTGGACAACCTAGAAGAGATGTATAAATTTCTTGAAATGTACATGCTTCTAAGAATGACCCAGGAAGAAACAGAAAATCTGAACAGAACAATTACTAGTAATGAAATTGAACTGGTAAGCAAAAAACTCCCAACAAACTAAAGTATAATACCAAATGGCTTCACAGCTGAATTCTACCAAACATTTAAAGAACAGCTAATACTCATCTTTTTAAAAGTATTCTAAAATATAGAAGAAGAAGGGATACTTTCAAACTCATTCTATGAGGCCAGAATCACTCTAATACCAAAACCAGACAAAGCACAAAAATATAAAGTTATGGACCAATATCCCTGAAGAATATAGATGTAAAAATTTTCTACAAAATATTAGCAAACTGAATTCAAAAATATATCAAAAGAATCATCCAACATGATCAAGTGGGATTTATTCCAGGAATGCATAAATAGTACAATATTCATAAACCAAACAATATGATATGCCACATTAATAAAAGTAATTATAAGAGCCACATGATCATCTCAATGGATGCTGAAAAAGCATTTGCAGAATTCAATATCCATTCATTATAAAAACTCAACAAAATGGGTATAGAGGGAGCTTACCTCAGCGCAATACAGAATGTATTCAACAAACCCACAACTAACATCACACTCAATGACCAAAAGCTTTTTATCTAAGATCCACAACAAGATGAGGATGTCCAATCTCACCAGTTTTATTCAGCATAGTCCTAGAGGTACTCGCCACAGCAATCAGACAAGAAAAAGAGATAAAAGGCATCCAAATTGATAAGGAAGAAGTTAAACTGTCACTGTTTGCAGATGACATGATACTATATACAGAAAACCCTAAGGACTCCACCAAAAAATATATAAGTAGGAACTGGATTCAGCAAATTGCTAGATACAAAATAAATATACAGAAATCTGTGTGTTTCTATGTACTAACAATAAACTAACAGAAGAAGAATTCAAGAAAACAATTTCATTTACAATTCCATCAAAAAGAATAAAATGCTTAAGAATAAACCTAACCAAGAAGGTGAACGACCTGTACTCTGAAAATTATAATACACTTATAAGAGAAATTTAAATAGACACAAATTAGTGGAAATTTATCCTATGTTCATGGATAGGAAGAATTAATATTGTCAAGATGGTCATTCTTCCCAAAGTGATTTACAGATTCAATGCAATCCTTATCTAAATATCAACAGCATTTTTCAATGAACTAGGGCAAATAATTCTAAAATTCATATGGAACCCCAAAGAGCCAGAGTAATCTCGAGAAAGAAGAACAAAACTGGGGAGATTACAGTCCATGACTTCAAGCTATATCACAAAGCTACAATAATCAAAACAATATGGTACTGGCACAAAAATAGATCCCAGTATCAGTGGAACACAATAGAGAACCCAGAAATAAACCCATGCATATATGGCTAATTAATATATGATAAAGGAGCCATGAATATACAATGGGGAAAAGGCAGACTCTTCAGCAATTGGTGTTGGGAAAACTGGACAGGAACATGCAAGAGAATGAAACTGGATTACTCCCTAACACCATGCACACAAGTAAACTCCAAATGGATTAAAGACCTAAATATAAGACATCAAACCATAAAACTCTTTGAAGAAAACATAGGCAAAAAATCTTTTGACCATAAGCATGAATACTTTTGTTCTGGATACATATTCCTGGGCAAGGGAAATAAAAGCAAAAATAAATAAGTGGGGGACTACATAAAGCTAAAAAGATTCTGTACAGCAAAGGACACTATCAACAAAACAAAAAACAACCTACAGTATGGGAGAATGTATTACTAAATGATATATCCAATAAGGGGTTAACATGCAAAATATATAAGGAACTCATACACCTCAACACCAAAAAAAAAAAAAACATTAAAAAATAGACAGAAGACCTAAAAAGTCATTTTTCCAAAGAATACATAGAGATGGCCAACAGGCACATGAAAAGATATTCCACATCACTAATCAATAGGGAAATGAAAATCAAAACTACTTGAGACGTCACCTCACCAGTGAGAATGGTCATTATGCAAAAGACAAGTGTTGGCAGGGATGTGGAGAAATGGAAACCCTCCTATACTATTGGTGGGAAAGTAAATTGGTGCAGCTGCTGTGGAAAGCAATATGGAGGTTCCTCAAAAAACTAAAAATAGAAATACCATTTGACTCAGTAATTCTACTTCTCAGAATGTACCTGAAAAAAAAAATCTCTGATTCAAAAAGATACATTCACCCCTATGTTTATTGCTGCATCATTTACTATAGCCAAGATATGGAAGCAACCACAGTGTTCTTCAATAGATAACTGGATGAAGAAGAGGTACATATATACAATGGAATATTACTCAGCCATAAAAAGGAAAGAAATCTTGTTATTTGTAACAGCATGGATGACTTAGAGGATATTATGCTAAGTGAAATAAACTAGGTGGAGAAAGATAAATACCTCATGATTTCACTTGTATGTAGAATCTAAAAACAAAACAATTCCAAATGAACAAAACAGCAATAGACTCATAGACACTGAGATGTGACTGGTAGTTAATATGGGGAAGCAACAGGGACAAATTTGTGAAATAGATAAAGGGGATGAAGAGATGCAAAATCTCAATCATAACATAAAATTAGTCACAGGGATGAAAGTACACCATAGAGAATATAGTCAATCATTCTGCAATATCTTTCTATGTTGATAGATAATAACTACATTGAGGATTTAATAATGTATATAACTGTCGAATCACTATATTGTATACTTGCAACTTATATAAAATTGTGTTTCAATTATATTTCAATAAAAATACTTTTTTAAAATGTGGATTCAGACCTTGATGTTCTATTTATGACCCAGTACACTTAAGTAAACCCACAATGGTGGACCTCTAGTACAAGGGAGATTGAACAGGCTGTGTATTTAACAAGCCAAGGGAGGATGCTATCCTGTAACCTCCCCACTTCCCCTCCCATCCCTCAGCTTTCTTGTATGGTATCAGTATAGAAACTATGGGATCAATCCTTTGAGGAAATTCCTATGTTGTTATTATGTGCTTAGTCAACTCAGATGCCTTCAAAGAGTGGGTAAGAAAGGAAAACTTTTTAGAATTCAAGTATTTCACCTCAGTTTTTTCAGACTTCAGTTTTCACCTATAACTAGCTGGACTATCAAGTTGCTCCCCAAATGTATCTTTCCCCTTTGAGACATAGAAATAATATGACAAATACTTTTCTGTCCGCCTCCTTCCACACCTCCCCAAAACACACACTGTTTCCATATGGATGCCCTACACAACTCTATTTCCCAGTTGCCCATGTGAGTAGGTGTGGACAAATGATTCATTTTTCACCAATAAAATGTGAAAAGAAGTGAAATATGCAACTTCTGCTTGAAAAGCAGTAGCCCAGAAATGCTGTTCTTTTTTTCCCCCCAATTCCTTGTAAATAAATGTAAATGGGTGAGGTAATCTTGGAAACATATGTAAAAGATGAATTTCTAGAGCTTCAAATGCACATCCCAGTGATGAGCATTCTTGGCTGCACATGAGAATCACTTGGGAAGCTTCTAAAGTGAACTAGTAGCCAATCCTCAACCATAGGATGCTGGTTTAATTTGGTTTGGAGTCCCATAACTATCATTATTATTGTTGTGGTGGTTGTGTTGTTGCTATGGATTCCCTGGTGTTTCTAAAGTGAGAGCACTGAAGGAGCTTACTCAGTAAATGACGACTGCCGGATTTGTCCTTTCCTACTCACCCTTTCCCTTGAAATGGCTGCCCCCACTGTCCTCAAGCACATTCATGCCTATAAAGAAGAAACGATTTTCTGCCTGTGGGAGGTAATGTATATGGGGAGATTCTGTTGGAGGGAATCAGTTGCCCATTGAAAGCAATCAAAACAAAGAAACTTCATTGTCTCTGGTTACTGAATTTGCTTCCACAGGTCTATCTGCTCTTGCTGTTGCCCAAGCAGTCAGAGGGCTGACTTAAAATCATAAATCATATCATGCCGTGCATGTCTCCATTTTAATCAGAATAAAAGCCTGTTTTTTAAATGTCTTACAAGGTGCCACACATTATGGTCCCTCTGAACTCCAAGCCTACTTCTCTCCTCTGCTCACTCTGCTCCTCATCTCTCTTTGCTCCCTCTGCTCCTTGTCTTCTGGTCTCTTTGTTATTCCTGGATCATGCCACGTACTCCTCACCTCAGGGCCATTGCAAAGACTCTCTCTCTATCTAGAATGCTCTTTCCCAAATAGTCAAAAAGCTAATTTACTCATTCCCTTCAAGTATTTACTTAAGTTCAAAATACACTGTGGTACAGTGTCCAGCACAAAGTAGGAACTTCAGAATTTTGTTTTTAATGAATGGATGAATGAAGAGTAAGCAGCATGATTTATGATTGTCTTTTCATCACTTCCCTTTCCTTAAAATAAGGTTCCCTTATTTAGATGAAAATGTGTACTTTTTGTTCTGCCTCTCCCCCCATAAGGCTGAGAGGTAAAGGATAAAACTGTTTCAGCATAAAAACTATGTGAGGTATCATTTTATTATCTTTCATCTGTACCTGCTGTACATAATTTCAGAATTCACTGCTTTCATCAAATAAGAAAACCCATTTGCTCTTTCAAGTGTGTGCCATATCACACTTATTTTCATCAAAACCAGCCAAACCTTTATGGGCTATCAGGCCCCAGGCTTCCTGGAGGACTCCCCTGTTATGCCTCTGGTATAAACAGAATCAGGCTCTGCAGTCTGAACTGTGGGAAATTTCGGTTGTTTTTGTAAACTGTTAAGCACCGCATTTATTTTATAACTATTCTCCTAAACAGAGAGTCTCATGAATTTCACATGTTCATGCCTTTTTTGGTCTTTAATGTCCGTAACCCAAATCTGACATCTTCTGTGTGCCTCAGGTGGACCCTATTTTAAGTACAAAGAAACAGGATCTTTTTTAAGTATAACTTGTGCTTCTTGAAACTCTACCAGCCAAGGGTTACAATAATAAATCATATTAATGAAAAAATAAATACTACTGATATGCATGCTATCTCTTTTTAGGAAGTTCTCACTCTCCCTTCAAAGCCTCTTCCATTTATTTGTGGAGTTCTCCAAGGTCTGTCTCCTATGACTTAGGTGATATTATAATCTGTTCTTGCTTAAATTTGAACACCGTTTTTTGATCTGTTGCCAAGGATGCTGAAGGCAACAGAGCTGCTCCAGAAGTTGGCGTTGCTGGCCAAGGTCTACATCGAAGCTTCCAATGTTTATTTGAATACAGCCTCTACAAAATCTAACATAGCTGTGGTCTGAGCACAGATTCCCATCACTGAAAAATCCCTGGACACTGGGTCCCATGGCCATGGAGGTTCCATATAAGCCATTCATATACTGAAGACATGTTATGTATTCTGTAACCATCCATGTTCTGAAATAATTACATGTTTCATGTCAAGGTGACATCATCACTCTCTCCCTTCTTTTGAATCTCAGTACATTGAATGCTTTGAGTTGTGTGCTCTCAAATTTTAAAAAGTTTACACTTACAGATGTTATTTATCATGGTTCTGGTCTGAAGGCCTTACTGTGAATAGTATACATATTGAGGAAGAAGTAAACAAATGAGAAAACTAACTGGGTTAGTCAGTAAAGGAAGACTAAATACCTATACTTTTCACTGCCTTCTATGACAAATCTATTGTATACTTGGTCTCTTCCCACAAGATAAAAATCTTCTAAAAGGCCTTCACAAATCCCTGTAAAGTTTAAGCCCCTGACATTCCATGCTCAGGTTTCCCCAATTTATTCTATATACATTAACTCATGATAAGAGATAAGATATCATACCATCTCTACTTACTATGTAAAAAAGGTTTCAGACACTGAAGTTTCACTGATAGCATCTCAACCCAATATGAGATTATTAAATGGCAGCTACAATGACAAACAAATCTCAGGTATAATTTAATATTGGTTATTCATTGGGAATTATAATTTATCTTTTCACACAAAAAAGAACAATCTAATCATGTCATCATCTTCAAGTAAAAAAGTAGAGTTTGGTGTACTCATTGGTAAAATGAAAGAAAAGCATGGAAGTCAGAAAGAAGATTATAGATTTGGAGGAAAGAAAATGGAGGGTCGAGCTGAAAATTATAGGTTTTTTTCCAGAATGAAAAAAAGAACTTGAAATCGACAAAATATTTAATGATATAATAGAATAAAACATTCCTGAGCTAAAGAAAATACTTTATCCTCTAGATCAAAAGGTATCAATAAGTTTAAAGTGAATGATTTATAATCAAGTGTGCTTTTATAGAAGAACACCTGCCTGAGCTCAGTCCCTGGAGGGTCTGTTTGATTGGGACTGGGCTGGTACCTTGATAACTGTATTTTTAAAATGCTTTAAAAGTGAGTCTAATAAGCATACCTAGGTTGATCATTATTCTTCTAAGCATATTTTTTATAGAAAAGAATAAATGTATATCTAGGTAGCTTCTAAATAAAATTAAAGAAATGGAAAAAAGAGGATGAAGAGGAGGTGGAGGCAGGAAGGAAAGAAAGAGAAAAGGTTGGAAAGGAGAAAGGGAGAGGTAATGTGAGGGAGAGAAGGAGAAAAAGGTAGTTGATGTCTTGAAATCAGGAAAACAGTAGGTAAATGAGTGAAATCCTTACCTATTTTAATGTGAGGAAAACAATTATTGTACAAAATCAATATATCAAAACTTAGTTGTATAGTCACATCACTTAGAAAAAAAGAACTAAGTCCTGAGAAAGTTACCATTTTTATAAGCAGCTGCCTCTGGAAACAGACTTTTGGTTTGAAGAAAGATATATTAATATTATAAGACTATACATCATATTTTTATTATGCCCATGCATTATTTTCAGATACTATGCTGAAAAATAAAAAAGTAATAACATTTGCATTTGTAGTAATTACTCAAATTTGTTGAAAATTCTTTCCATGTTACTACTATACTAACATTTTAAGTGCATTATCTAGTTAAATATTCAAAAAACCTAACAAAGTAGGTAAAATTATACCTATTTTTCATTGAAAGAAACTGAGGCTTAATGAAACTAAATAACTTGTCTAAGACCACAAAACTGGAAAGGGATGGATATGTCCAACATTCAAGCCCATACTCTCAACTATTTTGACAAATTCCACTGAAGACAATAAATACAATTAATACAAAAGAGACTCTAAATACAGTACACATCTATTAATTGATTCAATATGTAATAATTCATAGTTCACCATTTAAAACCCCTGTCGTTATTACAAAAACTTCTGTATGAAACTTGGAGCAAAGAAATCTAATATCTTTCCCTTCTAAACCAATTAAATATTTTCCCAGACCCCACCTACATGGATGAAAGAAAATTCAGTAATAATCAGGCTTTCTTTCTAGAGTCATGGCAGGATTGTACAGTGGGGTTCATTTTGGTGCCCTAAAGAACTGGTGAAGGGATGCTGGGCCCACAGTTCACAATGGTGGCCATCATGGTCATTGTTTTTTCTGCCTGGCAGGTGTAAGGACTCTTAGACAAACTGACTCAGAGATAACCTGCAGTGGTTTCCCTAAGTGACTGCAGACTCTCCAGGACTAGGGCCATGATGCCACTACCAGCAATCCCTTGTCATAATGCCAGAAACTCCTGGCAAATTTTCCTCACCTGGTCTGCTCCAAGTTCAATGATTCCTCAACATCCTTTTTGAGATATGGAGGATCCATTTGTGCTTCCAACCTTCAGATCGCCCTTCACAATCATAGATCTCACTAAGAGATATTTTCTGATGCTATTCATAACTTGGCACCAAATAACTCCAAATATTGAAATGTTGACTATCTACTATAGACGAAAGAGTGAGAGGTGAATATCTACAGAAGTGAGAGAAAAATACATATTAGTGTCTCAATGAACTACCTGCCTCAGTAAGACTAAAAGGAAAGCCAAGCTAAACTTTATTGTTGACATTTCCAAGAAAAAATGACATGGGGGCTATTTATAAAATTATATAATTATATATTTTTAAACATTTTATAATACATAATTATACTTGCATATATATTTCATATACATATGCATATATATGCATGCATATAATTAAAACAGAACAATAGAGAAAATAGCATAATGACGCTCAATGGACCCATAACCCAATTTCAACAATTACCAACTTACAACTTCACCTATATGCCCAAACATCTCCTTCATCTGGAGTTAGTGAAAAGTATCCAGAAATCCTATTACTTCATCTATGTTTTATTATGCATTTCTAAAGCATGGTCTATTTTTATTAACTTTACCACAGAATATTATCACACTTTAAAAAAAACTGATTTCTTAAGTGTGGTGGAATAAGCAGTTAATGAAATTGGATTTTTAAGGACATTAAGATAAAGCAATAATCTATTAAGAATTCCTTCTTGAGTTAATGTATCAACAATCATGATGATTTCACATAATTATTAAAACCTCTTTCATATCAAATATTTATCATATTTTAATAGTATTTTCAGAAATAAACCTTCACTTCAATTTTACACTTTCAGAAATAATATGCTGACTACTACTCTTCATTTTGTTCAGGTTATGTTAATTTTCTTAACAAAAGTAACACACCAATGAACTCTTTGGGAAAGTCATCATTTTTTTTTGTTTTTACAGAGCATCTCAAAGTTGCAACTTCATTTTTGAGTCACTGTCAAATAGATTTTCCTTGGAAAAACAAAAATACAATAACTTTCCCTTCCTGAGTTTTCAGTGTGAAGAACTTACTTCCTCACCTGTTCTTCCCTACTTGCCTCCTTGTGTCCTCCATTCCCCCATTTCAAAAGAAATAATAATCATCCCTGATATTAAGTATCAATAAATGTATAAACCTGTTCAAAGGAATGAAATATTACACCAAAATAACATATAATGAATTGAGTAATATCTGCCCAAACATTGCTAGGACAAGAGTTGGCAAACTCTGACCCACTGGCCAAATCCAGCCCAGTTCCTGTTTTTGTTTTGTACATCTCACCTGCTATGATGGCTTTTGCATTTTCAAGTGGTTGAAAAAAAAGTGAAAGAAGAATAATATTTTGTGATGTGAAAACTGTATGAAATCTAAGTTTCAGTGTTCATAAATAGTTTTATTGAAGCAGAGTCGTACTCCTTCCTATATGTATCTATCATCAACGACTTTGTGCTACAAGGACAGACTTATAGTTGCAACAGAGACTAGATGGCCCCAGAGCCTATAGTATTTACTACCTGGACCTTTGCAGGAAAAATTTGCCATCTCCTGCTTTTTAACAATGAAAACTTTCTATATATCAATATTAACAGTTCTTAATGGAAAATAAATACTGTCCAGAGCTCTTAATCTATATAGAGCTATCATTACCACTTCCAGATTTACCCAAGTTTATAATTCAAAAAGACACATACATACCCATGCATGTACATGCATCCATGCAAAATATTGAGAAGGCAAATGCAGTAAGCAAATACTTAAGTTTTATTTTGATAGTATTTAGATATTTGCTGGATATGCCTCAAGTTTGATAGTGACATCATCTCCCATAGTTTCTTTTTTCAATAAAGAAACAATTGCCTCTTTAGGAAAAAAAGTATATCCTGCTACAGCTGTATCAACAGAATATTCTTTTGGAATGTGGCTGACATTTCATGTTAAGTTTGACATACTTGGCCAATTATGCAAAAACATGACCTCCATTGTCCATGAGCGTAAGTTTGGAAGATTTTCCCTGAACAAGTTTTTTTGTTCTGTTTTGTTTTGTTTTTATTTTTGGTAGTGGAGGACAGGAAGAAGGCTGGCAGGTATAATTATGGTTCTTTAATTTATGATTCATAATTTATTTACTGTATGATTCTAGAAGGGATTTTATTAAACAAAAGAGTGTTTGACATCTTTCTTAAATAGAATTATGTAAACACTATGGATTTAGAATTTAAATTAAGTACTAATCACTACCCATGGTCAGTGTGAGGGAAAATATCATCACCATCATTCCAGGTTTCAAATGTTTTCTTCAACAATTCCACCAAAACCTGGAAACACTTACCAGCAATAAAATAGCCTTCAGTTAGTTAATCTAAAGGCCATGGTCTCCACTTGTGTTAAAAAAAAGAATTCAACTGTATAAATTTAAAGATCAAGTTGGCTTTATTCAACAGTTCATAAACCCAGTAGCATCCTGTGTAGCAAATGGAGAAGAGCTCTTCAGAGCTGTACAAATGGGAGACTTTTATAGGCAGAACAGGGCAGGGATAACGAAAGAGCAGTTTACCTCATCTTTCTCTGGGGGACAGAAGAGGTCTATCTGGTAGATTATTTCACTACTTCTGACCAGAAAATTCCAGAATGACAGGCTTAAGGTTATATTTCTGGAAGACATTAAAATCACAATCAGTTTAGGTAGTAAGTCTTGGTTTGCTGATGTGGAGTTTAGCACAAGTGACTCCATTTGGGGCCCATTCCTTCTTTTTTTTTAACATGAGTAAACATCTTAACTGTCATTTTAAGTTGTTAAAAGAAAAAGATACTAAATTTTGAAGGCCTCTTTTTTTAACTCTAAGATATTGTATTTAGCCTATAGTATATGGACAAGCAGACATGCTACACTGTCTGACTTCCAGAAGAATTAAACAAAATTTGTATGCATATACAACTGGATGCTGATACGCACCTGTCTAAATAAATAGCCGTAGCTTGATTTACATTTACTGTGAAGAAGTACTAAGACTGCGGCATTAAGAAAGCAAGCATTAACAAATTGAAGAGCAAATTTAATTCTATCCATAGTTCCTGGAAAGAAAAACTACACAACTGAATTATTACTGTGGTTATTAAAATATTTCCCTAGTACATCTAAATCACAGAACAGTGGATGAAATACATTTTACATAGTCTTTCACTTATTTGACCTATTGAAAGGGTCTATGTTGCTCATGGTTACACTGAAAGTCAGAAGTCCATTATGAGATATTAAATAAAATCTTTGTTGAGACAATGCAGTTTTACATGATAAATATATGTTAAAGAAAAAAGATTAGTAATGCTTCTTCAAGTGATACTGAATTTACCACTAAATGCTGCTAATCACAGAGGGACTGTAAGCATGCAATTTCTCCTTAGACTTCATCTTCTCTCTATAGGAAACATCACTGAAATCTATCCCAGGGATAGGGATTTTCCAGGTCCTATTTGCCATCTATTTCTTCTTCTTCTTCCTTTTTTTTTTTTTTTTTGCCACAAACAGATCATCAAAAATGGGTTATTCATTAGAAGGAACATCTTCAAGTTGCTGCCAACTTATGAAACATCTGAAGATACATTTATGGTTTTCTCTTTAAAAAAAGATTAAAGAATAAAAAGCTCAGCATCTCTGAAATAGTCTTTTCAACACTCAGTTCTTTCCAGTTACTCTGAATGAAATGTTATTGCAAATATAAGTTCCAATTATTCATCACCTTAAATAATTGTTCTGAAGAATCAATACAAGGAATATTAGAAGTATTTTCAACTCATCACACTAAAGACAGAAAGAAAAGGACCAGTATTTCTCTTTCCTCTGACTTCAAGCATTCAAGATCACATCGATGGGACACTGAAGGCATTTATTTGGAAGCATGTTGCCGACCTCCCATCTCTGAAGTTATGATGGATGTTAGTGATGTTGTGGCTGGATAACAGTAGCCCTACATCAAGGAGATTTATGAAGAAGATGCATTTAGTATTATTCATGAACCACTTAACAAGCTTCAGCCAAGGATACAATATGGCCTTTGTTTATAGTCCCAGGAGGTCTTTAGAGGGCCTTTGAAAATGGAAGAGATTTTTTTGATAAATGATAGAGGATCTTGAGGTGGGCCCAAAAGCCGTAAGTGTATTTTCCCGTTAACTCGAAGAGTCCTACATTTCATCCTAACTTCCCTGTTTCCTCAATAAAAAATTATCAGATATTCGGCTGGTATTTTATTTTGCTATTGTTCTGCTACATTAAATAACCAAGAGGGACACATTTTGTAGAAAAATGCTCATTTCACTCTCTATTAAAGGAAGTTGGAGCATCTTAACAGGCTATCCAGACTATTTGAACAGAAATGAAGCAACATATGTTTCAAACTGTCTTTTATATTATATTCTTTATGTTTATGACCCACATTCTTCTCAATGAATTGTTATTTATAGTAACTTATGTGTGTAATAGTTTGACTTAACTAAGAACTTCAGTTCCACAGCTAACTGAAAGATTTGGGAATCAGACAATTACATTGGTGTGGCTTGGTTGAATCAAATTAGGAAAAAAGATTCTACCAGTCTTAATAGTATGAAAGGGAATAGTGACACAGCAATAAAACTGTGCACTAAAGGCAATAGTTGATATATTTAGACAGAAATTGTTTTATATATTTTGGAATATCACTGGTTTTCTGAGCAATTTGTAGCCAGAAGAATACCTTCAGGATGTGACCAAGTTAACATGCAAGAAATGCAACAATTTTTATTTCAGTGAAAGCATAGAAGATGACAATGATTTCATCTTACCTAATTCTTAAAAGTGATTCCAGAAGCATGTTTATTCAATCTGCTTTATGGCTACTTTTCATGAGGTCTTGAATGGAAGGGCTTGCATCTAAAGGTTACAGTTTAAAAAATAGATATATTGTTGGAAATGGTCACCTCATTGGAATTGTGTAACTTGTAGGCTTTATTTCATAACTGATACTTTTTATGCAGAATGTTGATGTCACATAAAATGCTTCACTCTCAAGCTCACCCTCCCCTCTAATTTCAATTACAGAGCTCCAGTCCAGCTCCAAGAGGAAGAGCCTCAGGTTTCCTGCCAACTGCAGTGTCTAATGTGATTCCATTGTGGAAGCAGCTGGCACAGTCACCTGGGTCAAGCCCATGATTTATTTGATGCAGACACAGGCAAGGTACTCACTAAACATCACATTAGTTGTGAGGTGACAGAAAATTTCTTTATAAGAATTTCCTAATCTATCTCTTCTCAAGTCCCAGGAATGTTTAACAATGGTTTCAGTGCCCTCTGACATAGTCAGCAAGGCTACTAAATTAATGTACCAGAAGAAAATACATTTTTAAGAACAAATATCACCGTATGTGCTTGGAATTTAAACAATATTGATATTATAGTATAGAAATTTAAATATGATGTGGCTGTTGGCAAACATGTGAAACCATCATAAACAATCTACTAGCTAGATATTAAAAAATACACTACTTTTAATAATTCAGCACACACAAGAAAACATGGTAACATAATTTGAAGGTTAACCATAAAAGCTTGGGTAGAGAGAGAAGGAAAAAGAAGGCTTACTCAAAAATTCTATTAATCCTGATAATGTTCTGTTTTGCCTCCCCTAGGCACTAATTCTTCGGGAGGATGCCAAAATGCTAAAGCGTATTACCTTGAGTTTCCTGAGCGGGGAGCTTCTCTTTATAGTGTGGTACAGCAATGTTTATGTCATAAAGGCTAAGAAGTAATCAGGGGCTAACGTCTGTAAAGTGGAAAGTCAATCTGGGGCTCATGAAAGGTATTTTGTTTACACCTCAAATAAACCTGATAGCTGGTCAAATAATTATGGTTGTCTTCCTTAACTGTCTACATCAACTGCCATTAATACATGAAATTAAGAATTTTGCTGAAGCCAGCATTTTAACATGGAAGCCACTCTCTAGGTACATATTCATGCATGTGCTATGCTTGTGCAGTGACGATAGTACATTTCCTCAGTTTGGTTATTAACATTTAGCTCCCCATCCCCACATTTTTAACATCCATCTAATTAAAATCCTCAAACTAATCATTTATATTGTGCAAAACAAGATTGCTTAAAGACAAAGGTGCTGACAGTTTGCAGATCATTTCTTTTTATAATCTTCATAGGTGCTTATCTAATTGTGTCAAAGCAGTGATTATAACACATAAACATGGTGGGGCTCACTGATAAAGGTGATGGGACTGGCTGCCAACAGAGGCCCCTGACACAAGCAATGTCTGTGCCTGATATTATGTCAATACCCAAATTTAAATATACCCATATAATCACTTTCCTGGAAGAATCCAAGATTGTCTCAAAAGGTGAAAACCAGCTGGCCCTGTCTCTTCACAAAAATGTAGCTCCTTCTCCATAAGAAACAAGTAATTTAGTTTCCAAATTGAAAGTTTATGTTTGAGTAAAATTATTTTTTTACTTCTCTAAATATTACAGAGAATCATGTCTGAGATCATGAAAACCTTGTAGGTTTTCATACTGAAATTCATTACAGAAATATCCTGGGACATACATTGCTGACATGAATTCCACTCCTCTCTCCAGAAGGACCTATGAACTTCAGAAGCTGTGCTCCAGCTGTGGGTTCAGGCTGCAGACAGGCTGTTGAGGGCATTGCAGGTGGGAGCTGTGGAGCAATGGAGGCAAAAGGGAAAGAGTAGAGCAATGATACTGTCCAACAAATACAGAATAAAGTGTCGCCGAATGACAAAACTTCTAGCCGCAGTAATGTATTCACCTTTATTGTTTCCTCCATTTGGTTATTCAGTGAAGAGCTATGGCTCCTGGACACCAAATTAGGTAATTCAGGGCATTTTTTAAGAAGCAAGGGAAAACCTGGCCCCTGCCTTCAAGGAGCTTATGTGGGAGAAACTGGCATTCAAATCGCTCTCGTAAAAATTTAGTGCTTGTTATGTTCCATACTTTACATTAATTAACAATTTAACCCACTATCAAGACTATAGTATAGGTATGATTGTGATCTACATTTTATATAGGAAGAAACAAAGCATAAAGTGCTGAAATGATTCATCCCGGCTCCCACAGCTGGTAAACGAGAGCCAAGCCCCTGATCTGAAGGCAGACAGTCCGGCTCGAGCACTCACATTCTTACCCAGGTACTGCACTGCCCCTTACTCTGTGACAGAAGGACAAGACAGAGAGAGACAGAGCGGTGGGGAGGCAGCAAGGAAGGTGAGACAGCCAGTGGTGGCAGAGAAGGCGTGAAGCACATTCAGCTGGATGTGATCAAATGACCTTTTCACAGGTGAAGGAGGACATGAAATGAAACTTTACCTTTGACTAACGGCCACTGGAAATAGGCAAAGAGGCTTTCTAAACAATTTTGAAAAAAGATGGTTTTCCCTTATTTTCCTCCATTCGTATGTCTGTATTGTGTTAACCATCCCCTTCATATCAGTTTTTCAGCAACCTGAAAGTTCACTGTGTATGTCTCAGAAACAAAGGCTATTCTGTAATCATAATTCAGTTTATCTAGAAAGTGTTCTTGTACTCCCTGAAATATGTTCATTATTTCTCCATAGCAATGGTTATTTTGGAGGTTAACAGCTTTGATAAAATAGGATGAAACTATCTCGCTCCTAGTTATCTACCTTCAAATTTCATGAAATTTGGAGAAAGGAGGTGTTTTACTTTTTTCTTGTTTCCCTTCAATGTGTTCAAAATTACCTCAAGGTCTCATAGTTGTGATCTGCACTTCAGTCACTAGGAAATCTGAACTCCTTTTGCTTTGAAAAGCTAGTAAGCACAGAAAAATGGGAAGAAAAGAAGTACTTGCTATATTTGTGTAAAATTCCAGGTAGATATCGCAATGGTACTTGATAGAATGTATTTTTAAAAATAACAGCTTTGAGGCAAAACTGAAGAAGCAAAACAGCAACAGACTCCCAGACTCCAAGAAGGGACTAGCAGTTACCAAAGGTAAGGGGTTAGGGAGCATGTCTGGGGAGGGAGGGAGAAGGGGATTAAAGGCACTATAATTAGCACACACACTATAGGTAGGTCATGGGGAAGGCAGTACAGCACAGAGAAGACAAGTAATGACTCTATAGCATCTTAATGACTATAATGGGGGGGGTGAGAACTTGATAATATGGGGGTGAATGTTGAAACCACAGTGTTGTTCATGTGAAACCTTCAATAAGATTGTATATCAATACTACTATAATAATAATAAAAAAATAACAGCTTTGGGTTGGAGGCATTTTACACTCATAGACAAATATGGTCTCTCTTCCTTTCCTTCTTCCACAACAAATTTCTGTTAACAACAAGCGGACTATTTTGAGAGATGCTATATTGAATTGTAGGATAGTAAGAAAAGTCATGTAGCTGATATACTGTGAAGGGAGAAGCTTAACAGCACTTTTAACTGATAATTCCTAGTTTTCTGTAGGCTCATTAGCACAAACAGTGCGGAATTGGTGAAACACTGTCCTAATCAGTACAGTTGTAGGTAGGACATTAGATGTTAGGGTTTCCAGAAATTGGACCCCTGATAGCTCTTAGAACTAGAGTTTATGTCTTATTTCACTGTCTTAAAACACCAGAAAATATAATAGCCACAGCATGTTTAATTTCACTGTCATATAAGTATTTGGGGAAAGAAATCTTTTAAAATCGCTTTTGGATTTACATTAATATGTTTTATAATCTCTTGAGAAATTTCTAGCAAAGCAGCCAATAAGAATGTGATAATTACAAGGTTTGGATCTTAACGAAATATGTTTTGTGTGCTTTTATTCAGGTGTCTATAATGTCACAAGGAAAATACTAATAATGTATATTCTACTTCGTCAGATTTTGATTTAAAAATGTCTTATATATCTAAATTGTATTCGCTAGAACATGATTATAATTTGCCACTATTTCTGGACTAAGTGGAATTTCAGAATTCAACCCAATGGTCACCTAATCCTACTTTTAAATAATGACAATAACAGAAAAATCAACTAAATATTCTGCAACTGCATGAAATGTGAAAGCTTAAGTATTCTGGTGACAGCCTGTAACAAGAATAGAAAGGGGCATACCATTAATCAAGTTATTTGATATGCTGTAAAAAGGTGGAATTGGTGGAAAATGCAGATATTTGCACTGTATTCTCAAGACAGTAATGTCTGCAGGTATTCTTCTGAAGCCTTCATGCTGAGGACCCTTTTGTCCAAAGCATTTTTAGAAGGTCTCCTGTGAGCCTTTTTCATTAATCACTGGCGTAGTCCACACGGGAGTTTCCAAAAAGGGGAGGAGAGTCTTGTGTTGAGAGACCTTCAGAAACAGATGACAAGAGCACCCCCAGCCCGGAGACGGGGTCATGTAGAGTGGAAATATGAGCCCCTAACCCTTGACCCCTTTGCCTCTTTATTTTGATTCCTTGAACAATACACAGTTGGCAGGCACAAGCAGTGGCCAGTCCTCCAGGCTTTTGTTAGGCTTGGGAAAAACTCAGGGCAGCTTGCTGTGACTCCCACCTAAGGGCTTGTCTGGTTTTTAATTAGAAAGAATTACAACTCACACCATATTTTTTCAAATCATGGTTTTTTAAATGACCCAAGCAATAACACATTTTTCAAATTTCCACAGTCAAATGAACTTGTTACAAAGCATCATTATTTTATGAATGGGATTTTTTTTTTTTTGGTAGATCTGCTTGGATATTTAAAACTGCAGTGCAGTTGTTCTCGCTCCTATAGTTAATGTCTTTCCAAAGTGATTTCACAAATCTTAGTAGCTCCTGATCATGGAAGGATGTTAAGAAGTGGTACAGCTCTGGAGGAGCTAGGATTAACGTTATCTACACATGTTTTTACAATCCTGGAGAAATAAAAAAAAAAGAAAATTATAACAATTTCTCACACCACTGTCATTCAAACATCACCCCATGGTAAAAATTTTAAATGAATAAAGCTTTTTCTAAAAACACACCTTATTCTAATTCAGTGCTAAAATAATCTGGTTCTTTTACATTTGATAGATTTCGAGATTCTAAAAGCTTGTGTATCTGTTGCCCCAATCAAGTAAGTTGCCATGGGCTTTTGTTCAAAGAAAATAAAAATTTAACATACATAGAAGCCGTGGAGTATATGTCACATGGCTTTGGTTTCAACAGTTTAAAGAAGAATAAGCAGAGAGTTTACAGTCAGCTAACATTTTGATGCATGACACAAGGAAAAAAGATCAAGATTTTTCTATATTATGTAGAGAAATACTTGCCTCTGCACCCCCCTCTTTTTTATCTTCCTTTACCACTTTCTCCTGTTCTCCTGCTAACAAAAATATTAAGCTCAATTTTACCATTTTGCTGAGCAGTATTTACATCTCGTAATCTATCTAAACTTTTTAAAACGGTATTTGGTGTGTCTGGAACAGGTGCTAGCAAATCTAGTGGCACAAGCTGTCAGAGTAGTTCCATTTGTTCAATTTCAGCTCAGGTTCAAACACAAGCACCAGAGTTGAATATTTAAATTATTTTAACTACTACCTTAACATTTACTCTGACTTCAAAATAAACTTTATAATAGTGTTGTTTGCTTTTTAGACCACTTCATAAATGCTAAATCACTACTTCCTCTATTAGGAATATAGCCCAAAAAATAAATTCAATGTGACACTTTTCTTCTTTTTGGAGTGTATGATTCCATGCCCCAGCCTCCTGGAAAAATGCATTATACAATTACTCATTCATGGAAAAAGCAAACCTTGTCTATCCAAATATGTTTAAATGCACCATGTTACACTTTTCACTTCAGTTAGATATTTTTAGAAAAATGTAAACAAATAGGTTTGGGGAAGAAGGCTATGGAGTTTAAGGTGAAACATCCAAATATAGAAATCTTGAAGGCAATTAGAAATGTGAACTAGAACTGGTGCTGAAATTAGGAGAATGGACATGTTCTCAAGGGAGATATTTTAGAGAAAAAAATAAATATATTAAGACATATGTTTGTAATTAGTATCCTTATATTTTTTTAGATATCACAGTATTAAAGATAAACCATTGTTTTTTCCAGATTTGAAAACATACTACAGCAGTTTTAATTTTGAAACGTTCTCTATATTAATATATTCCTTTCCTTATTATAAATATAATCTGAGATTTCAAAAATTGAAATACTTTAGAAAACCTAAAAGATGTCAATAACGCCATTGCAGTTTTTTTAAAAGAACCGTTTTCCAGTTAAATAATTCGAATTCAACATTGCCTATCTTATTTGTGCTTTTTATCCCATCTCCTACTTTTCATTAGAGCCCTCTCTCTCTCAGTTATAACTTCTCTTCCATTTGACTTCGACTCTTCTTCTTTCCCTTCACTGACCAAAGGTGGGTCCCCATCATTTGAAAATGCTCACACCTCACTGCTTTAAAATCAAACAAACAAAAAATGTAAAATGCCTTTTTCACCCCAGCTTCTACATATTTCTCTCCTTTTCTTTACAGTTAAACCTCTAGAATTTCATGTCTGTATGCCCACACAGCACTTCACTCACATTGATGAAAACCAGGTTTCTGTTTCTACAAAGCCATGGAAACCAGCATCACTAGAAACTCCCTGCTGCTAAATCTAATCCAAACCCCAAACCTTACATGCCTCCATAGCATGTGACAGTGTTGACCACTTCTCTGGGCCCCACTGACAGCACACCCTCATGAGTTCCCTCCTCCTTATCCTAGACTTTGTATCTTGAAATCATTCCAAACAAAGTTCCTAGAATAGTACAAATAATTCCCTTTACCCAGATTCACCTTTTATAATATTTTGCTAATTTTATGTGCTTTCTCTTTTTCTCCATAGAAGATTGGATATATAGATGATGATACATCGGTAGGTAGATGGATAGATACATAGATAGATATAATGATATATGCTAGGTTTTTTCCTGAATCCTTGCAGCGTAAGTTATATATTTCATTTTTCTTTACCCCATGTCACTTCTATATGTATTTCCTAAGGACAAAAATATTCTCTTACGTATCCAAAGTGCATTGATCAAATTTGAGAAACTTAATACTAATATAAAATGGTTATCTAATACAGTTCATTTTCCTAATGTCTTCTATAGCTTCTTGTTTTGAACAAACTTCTTTGAAGAATTATACACTTATATTTCTCTTTTAGTCTATTTAGAATGGATGAGTTCTTCAATCTTTCTTTGATTTTTAAGCCATTGACATCTTTTAAGACTATAAGCCAATCTTTTAATAGAATGCTTTTCCCTTTGAGTTCTCTGGTGTTTCCTCAATATTAAATTGAACTTATAAACATTTTGGGCTGGAATACTGCATAAGGAATGTTATACGATTTCAGAGTATCAAATCTAGTGACCCATGATGTCCATTTGCCCCTCAATAGTGATATTAATTTGGATCACAAAGGTAAAATTTTGTCCAATATCTCCACTGTATGTTTATTATTTCTCCTGTTGTGATTTCAGCTGAGTAGCATTATTCACAATAATTATGTTCTATAAGGTTTTTGTGAATACTGAATTACTGAATTCTGAACATTGCTCCCAGAGGAAATACTGAGGTAGGTTCCTGTGAACTTCTAGTCACATTTCATCAACCAATCAATACATAACCTTGTTTTATGTGGGGTTTTTTGTTGTTTAAAAACACCTTACTTAGTATATATTATCAATATATTAACCTTAAACAGCATTATAACTCATGCCTGAAGAAGCTTATCTAACATGTATTTTCTCCATAAGATATATCCTCATCCTTAGGAACACTGGAAAGGACATCGTCATCACCTTTGGAGCCATTTTTGAATAGCAAAATAACTGACAAAAAGCCCCCAAATGCAAAAACTTTTTCCTAAATACAATTTGGAAAAAAATTTTGTTTTCAGTATGATTGCTAAAATAAGAAGAATGTCGCCTTGATCAACCTTCACTGAGAACGTGCACAACGTGCACATTGGGCAACTCAGACTTTCACCCCTCTGTGCATATCCATGAATGACTGAGAAAGCCCTGTGAATATTAAATGTGTAGATACAAATGAATTTAGGGAGCAGGTGAATTTACAACATGAAATCTGAGAATAATGATGATCAACTCTAATAGTAATTGGTGGGAAGATACTTAATATTATGGAAATATTCTGAACCCCATTTAACCTCCCCTTCACCCCAGATTTACTATCCTAAACAGTTTTTACAATGATGGCTGCAAAATGGTGATTCTGTCATTCTTTCTACATTTATTAGTCAACATCTCACTGTAAGGAAAAAATGTCCCGTTTCTTCCTATCTGTCTATCTATCTATCTATCTATCTATCTATCTATCTATCTATCATCTCATCTACATCAGTAAAACCTCATGGAATAAAATTTTATTTAATGAATTCTAATATACTACGATTGTTTCAGCCTATGCATGTCCCTTCATGTTAATTTCAGGATCCTTGAGACATTTCCGCATCATTTTGTCAGTACTTATTTCTAGTACCACAGATATTTTGGGTTCATTGTGAAACTTTCCTTACCTCCCTTGTCTTGGAATTAACCATCTTTCCAAGGCACTGCAGTTTATTTCAGGGAGGAAAGCTTTCTCCTCTACTCCTCCCCATGATGCCCTTTCTCAGTCTCTTTCTAGACTAGTCTTCTTCCACCAGGCATTATGTACAGGGATCTTTACATTTCTGCTCTCAGCTTCTTTTCTTTACATCTAAATAATTTCATCAATTCCATGGCTGCATTTCTCTCTTCAGTATCAGAGCTTCCCACTCAACTTCAAAGTGACTTTTGATGTCCTGGTTACATTTGTAACTGACTAATTAATATAGTTAGTTCCTGAAATATCATAGATACTCAATCAGTGAACACTTTTATGACAAGGGGATAGGGATTAAGTCACTCCAGATTGTGTTTTACTCTGCATAGTCTACTTTTGACACATATTCTCTAGCTTTCAGTATATTGGACTATATGTAATACTTAATCATGTCAGAATGGATTCCTATTGTGATCCCTTTCCTATTTTTAAATGTATTTTCACTAAAAATTTTTAACATAGATCCTTCGTCAAGATCAACAAATAGGATTGCAAGATAAAATACAGGACACAAAGTTAAATCAAAATTTCAGGCAAACAATAAATAATTTTTTAAAAACTATGTCCCAAATAACTTTATTTTTATTTATTGTCTTTTTAATAAGAGATCATTGATATACTACCTACTGAAGTTTCACACAAGCAACATTGTGGTTATAACAGTCACCCATGTTATCAAGTCCCCCACACACCCATTGCAGTCACTGTCCATCAGCATAGTAAGATGCTACAGAGTCAGTACTTGTCTTTTCTGTGCCAAACTGCCTTCCCCATGCCCCCCTCTACATTAAGTGTGCTAATTATAATGCCCCTAATCTCCTTCTCCCACCCTCCACTACCCTTTTCTTTTGTTAGCCACTAGTCCTTTCTTGGAGTCTCTCAGTCTGCTGCTGTTTTGTTCCTTCAATTTTGCTTTGTTGTTATACTCCACAAATGAGGGAAATCATTTGGTACTTGTCTCTCTCCACCTGGCTTATTTCACTGAGCATAATATCCTCTAGCTCCTTCCATGTTGTTGCAAATGGTAGGATTTGTTTCTTTCTTATGGCTGAATAATAGTCCATTGTGTATATGTACTTCTTCTTTGTCCATTCATATACTGATGGACATTAAAGTGGTGTCCATATCTTGGCTATTGTGAATAGTGCTATGATAAACATAGGAGTACATATGTCTTTTTGAATAAGGGAGCTTGTTTTCTTCAGGTAAACTTCAAGAAGTGGAATAACTGGGTCAAATGGTATTTCAATTTTTAGTTTTTGGAGGAACCTCCATATTGCTTTCCACATTGGTTGAACTAGTTTACATTCCCACCAGCAGTGTAGGAGGGTTCCCCTTTCTTTGCATCCTCACCAACATTTGTTCCTTGGCTTTTGAATGTTTACCATCTTTACTGGTGTGACGTGATATCTCATTGTGGTTTTAATTTGCATTTCCCTTATAATTAGTAATGTGGAGCATCTTTTCATGTGCCTGTTGGCCATCTGACTTTCTTCTTTGGAGAAGTGTCTGTTCAGATTACCAGTTCAATTTTATTACAGATAATTGGTCTGTTCAGATTTTCTGTTTCTTCCTGGGTCAGTCTTGGAAGGTTGTATTTTTCTAGAAAGTTGTCCATTTCTTCTAGGTTATTCAATTTGTTAGCACATAATTTTTCATAGTATTTCTGTGGTGTCTGTAGTGATTTTTCCTTTCTTGTTTCTCATTCTGTTTACATGTGTAGACTTTGTTTCTTGATAAGTCTGGCTAGAGGTTTATCTATTTTGTTTATTTTCTTGAAGAACCAGCTCCTGATTTCATTGATTCTTTCTATTGTTTTATTTTTCTCAATTTTATTTATTTCTGCTCTGATCTTTATTATGTTCCTCCTTTTGCTGACTTTGGGCCTCATTTGTTTTTCTTTTCCTAGTTTGACTAATTGTGAGTTTAGACTGTTCATATGGGATTGTTCTTCTTTTCTAAGGTAGGCCTCTATGGCAATATACTTCCCTCTTAGCACAGCCTTCACTGTGTCCCACAGATTTTTTTTTGGTGTTAAGTTATTGTTGTCATTTGTCTCCATATATTGCTTGATCTCTATTTTTATTTGATCATTGAGCCATTGATTAATTAGGAGCATATTGTTAAGCCTCCATGTGTTTGTGGGCTTTTTTGTTGTCTTTGCACAATTTATTTCTAGTTTCATGCCTTTGTGATCTGAGAAGCTGGTTGGCACAATTTCAATCCTTCTGAATTTACTGAGGCTCTTTTTGTGTCCTAGTATGTGATCTATTCTGGAAAATGTTTCATGTGCACATAGGAAGAATGTGAATCCTGCTGCTCTGGGTGGAGTGTTCTGTAGATGTCTGTTAGGTCCATCTGTTCTAATGTGTTGTTTGTTTGTTGGGAGCCAGGCTATGCCCCTTCCCCCACTTGCTGATGTGGCGGGAATGGAGAACAAAGAACATCCTGTTCACGCATTCCAGGAGCAACTGAAGGAGCCCTGCTGTGCCTACCTTTGCCCGGCTACTGCTTACGTCAATACTGTGCTTGATTTTCTATTGGATAATGCTATTTCCTGAAATAGTGTGCCTTCTTTGCTGTATAAATACTCTGGACTCTAATAAAGCTTTGCTGGCGACAGGCAGGAGCGTCAGCCCTCCCAGTTCTTTCTGTCTCTCTTTGTTTTCTTCGCCCCCCTTCCGCACTTCAGGACCTGCTCAACTCGGCGTGGCTGGACTGCATCAGTTGTTCAGTGCCTCTGTCTCCTTTCTTATTTTCTGTCTGGTTGATCTGTCCTTTGGAACGAGTGGTGTGTTGAAGTCTCCTAAACCGAGTACATTGAATTCTATTTCCCCTTTTAATTCTGTTAGTATTTGTTTCACAAATTTTAGTGCTCCTATTTATAGGATGCATAGCTATTTATAGTGGTTATAACCTCTTGTTGGACTGATCTCTTTATCATTATGTAACATCCTTCTTTGTCTCTTGCTACTTTCTTTTTTTTTAAATCTCTTTTGTCTGATAAAAGTACTGCAATTCCTGCTCTTTTCACCCTATTATTTGATTGAAATATCTTTTCCCATACCTTCACTTTTAGTCTGTGTATGCCTTTGGGTTTGAAGTGAGTCTCTTGCACACAGCATATAAATGGGTCTTGTTTTTTTCATCCATTCTGCAACTCTATGTATTTTGATTGGTGCATTCAGTCCATTTACATTTAGGGTGATTATCAATAGATATTACCTTTGTAGGCTTTAGATTCATGGTTACCAGGGTTCAATGACAGCTTCTTTACTATCTAACAGTCTAACTTAATTCCCTTAGTACACCATTTCAAACACAATCTAAAGGTTCTTTTTTTTTCCTCCTTTCTCTTTCTTCCCCCTCTACTCTTTATACATTAGATCTCATATTCTGTACTCTTTGTGTATACCTTGACTGACTTTGTGGGTAGCTGATTTAATTTTCCATTTGCTTAGTAATGAATTTGTCTACTTTCTTTACTGTGGTTTTATTTTCTCTGGTGACAGCTATTTAACCTTAGGAGCACTTCCATCTATAGTAGTCCCTTAAAAAACTGTAGAGATGGTTTGTGGTAGGTAAATTCCCTCAACTTTTGCTTATCTGAAAAGTGTTTAATCCCTGCTTCAAATTTAGATGATAATCTTGATTATAGAGTATTCTCTGTTGGAGGCCCTTCTGTTATTGCACTAAATATGTCATGCCACTCCTTTCTGGCCTGTAAGGCTCCTCCTGAGAAGTCTGATGATGGGCTTTCCTTTGTACGTGATCTTTTTTCTCTCTCTGGATGTTTTAAATACTCTGTCCTTGTCCTGGATCTTTGCCATTTTAGGTACTATATGTCTTGGTGATGTCCTCCTTGGATCCCTTGTGTCCAAAGATCTGTGTACTTCCATGGCCTGAGAGACTATTTCCTTCCCCAGATTGGGGAAGTTTTCAGCAATTATTTACTCAAAGAGACTTTCTATTCCTTTTCCTCTCTCATCTTCTGGTACCCCTATAATGCAAATATTGTTCTGTTGGGATTGATCACATACTCTCTTTTTGTTCTTTCAATCCTGGAGATCCTTTTTTATCTCTGTGCCTCAGCTTCTTTATATTCCCGCTGTCTTCTTTCTATTTCATTTACTCTCTGCTCTACCTTATCTAACCTGTTTTTAAATCCCTCCATTGAATGTTTCATTTCAGATACTGTGTTTTTCAAAGTTTCTATCTCTTTCTTGAAGTCTTCCTTGAGATCTTGAATATTTTTCTGTAGCTCCATGAGCATGTTTATGATTTTTATTTTGAAATCTTTTCAAGAAGATTGCTGATTTCAGTTTCACTGAGCCCTCTTTTTGGCATTTTTTTCTGGTAGTTTTGTTTGGACTAAATTCTTCTGCTGTTTCATATTTCTAATGATTACTATGTAATAATAGCTTTGTGTAGGCAGTGCTTTCTAGTGCCCAGATGCTCTACTCTCTGGCATTTCCCAGCACCTGGAGCAAAGGCGGGGTTGCAGGTGCACAGTGGCAGCACCTTTTGGAAGTAAAGAGCTCTTTCCTGCTTTCTGGATGCAGTGTTTGCCTCCACTGCCAAGGCCAGTGTACCGAGTATTCAGGGAGGAGCCTCTGTGTTATAACCCTGTAGCTATCATAGGCAGGGACACCCTCCAGCTGGCCTGGTGCAATGGTGGGGGCAGGAGATGTGTGGATTGGTGCCTGTCAAGTAGAAGGAGTAGTGGTCTGCCTATCCCAGTGGGGGGCCTTGGCACTGCATTTCTAGTCAGGGGGATGGAGCATCTGAAGCTCCTGAAAGTTCTCAACCTATTGGGCTGAGTGTGCTGGGATGATTTGTCCACCTGTCCTTTCTCCTGAGCAGCAAGCTCTGTGTAATTCTTGTCCCTTTAGTACCCCTCTCACTGTTTGGAAATCTTTCAAATTGCCTGACTTTCTTTTGTCCTGGAGCAGCCAGTTTTGGGTACCTGTTCTCCACAGGTGGCTGGAATCTCAGTCTGAGTATTTTGCCTGTCTTTGCTTTTCAATCCCACTAATCTCCAGAGCACCATGTAAAGTGGGTTCCTGCCCCTGTAGCGTATCTCCAGAGGTGGGTGTTCAGAAGTCCTGGGTTTCTACTCCCTCCCTGCCTCATTTCTCTTCCCCCTGCCTATGAGCTGGAGTGGAAGGAGATCTTGGGTCCTCTCATATCCCAGCTTTGCTACTTTATCCTTTTCTGTG
Organism: Manis javanica; assembly: GCF_040802235.1. Lineage (NCBI taxonomy): Eukaryota > Metazoa > Chordata > Mammalia > Pholidota > Manidae > Manis > Manis javanica. The sequence goes on from NC_133158.1 coordinate 156,265,958, forward strand.
AAGTCTTCTCTTTTCCCCAGAAGTAGGAAGTTTGTTCTGCAATCTTTGGGTTGCTCTTTCAGGGTAAGGTGTATTTGCTATATTTTTGTGTTATATGTGGTTTTGGGAGGAGGTTTCTGCCTCACTTCTCATGTCACCATCTTTTACTCCCCCTCTCCCACAAAACTTTTAAAATTGAATTGTTTATCTGAAATTCAAATTTAATTGGGTGTCATATATGTATAAATATATTTACATATATTTAATATTTTTTTGCCAAAAAAATTTGCCAGCTTTAGTGGTAGATTATTAATATTTAATAGAATACAATCTGTGAAGTAATATAAGGCTCTATCATATTATCTGGAAGTAAAAGTAAAATAGTTGAAACTTACCAAATATCATTACAGGAAAGCATGAGGAAAAAAAAGATCCTATTTCCCTGAGTGGTATACTTTGGACATTTCATGGGTATGCTTCTGAATTATAATTTAAGTTATACTTAAAAGGTTTTCAAAAATATATACAAATAAATATAAAAACTGTTGCAGCAATGTTGATCATTCTCAATAGTGAGTTGAATGGGCTGTGCACATATGTAAAGCAGAATATGATTATAGAGGATGCAAGGTAACGCTTAAGGGATGACCTCAGTCAGCACAAATGCACCATGTCAGCACTCTCACAGGAGAGAGTTTGCTTCCCAAGTATACAAAAAGGTCTGGACAGAGCAGATAACTCTTCTAGGTAAATGGAAAACCATGCTGAGGACAAAATAGTGGAAAGTATAAGCAATGGGGGTAATCTAATAACTTCAATACATAACTCTAAACTCTAGTATTTGAATTTTTGCAATAAACATAAAAATGTTTGAATTAGAGTATAATTATTGGTATGGGTTAATACCATGATAACATAATTAGTTCATTTGTTTTATTATCAAAGTGGAGAGAAACAGCCAATTATTTAAAATGTTACTAACATGTTAATGATCATACCAGTATTGGGGATTTTAGTGCAACCTCATCAAAATAGTTTTTACTGGAATGTGTTTGAGTTGCATTAAAAACATATTCCAGCTTGAAAGGTGTCCATTTCAGTGCCTGGTTGAAATGGGAAATATTCTAAGTTTTTGATTCATTGGACCTGGTTTCTTTCCATGCTTTCTTAACAAGTTGACTAAACCCTATAACTTTGTATAGCTTATACTAGGGCAGTGGGTAGAAATTTTAAGGATCATAATTTATATGATAGTCAATTCCAGTTCATAACAAAGAATAAATAAAGAATAAAGAAATGTTTGATTGCTGAGGTATTCACTGCACATAGAGCCTCCAAGACTATTTTTTCCTTCACCTCAATCTCAGTAAACAGAAGGAGCATATATATCCTGCCTGCATTTATCAGACACTTAAATCTTTTCCACAAAGAGCCTGATGTGTCTCCTAACTGATGATACTTTTATCTGCACATTAATACCTTGTAGAATCTAGCAAATAACTGTACTTGGCACATCTCTTGTAAACATGTTCTAAAACATAAGCTCAATATCTATACACAAGTAAAAGTAAATTAATTTTAATTTTGAATTAATAAAAAACTTGCCTTCCATTTTCATCTTAATTCTCATCCTCTGGTAATTCAAAATGTCAGACTCTGGGATAGAAATAGCTAAGACTACAATTCAGATAATATTCTCAGGAAAATAAAGCTCATTCTCCTGAGTTTAAAAGAGTTCTTAAAATATGCTTTAGCATTTTCAGCTAAATATAGTCAAAAAGAGAATGTCTCCTAGTAGGTAAGGAGGTGACAGGTGTGGTGTAGAGATCTGGAACCAGAGTTTGACTGCTTTCTTCCCTCATCATGGGAGATGAATTCTTTTCCACAGTGGAAGTAACACTCTCGGAGAGTCAGTCAAAACCTCTGAACTATTCAGTAAGTGCAAGCGCATGTTTTTGATGACATAGTGATTTCTTGTGAGAATTAAGGGAATAACAATTTTGTTTCAGTAAATATAAACATAAATTTCAGTTCAAGAACTTTCTAAAACAGTTTCAGAATGTGAACAGTTACAGGAAACATACCCCAACATTTCCCCTTTTTGGCATTTTCATTATTAGAGAGGTTTTAACCATAGCCATGTGGCTCAAATTGAATCTGACAGTTCATGTAGTGATTAAAAATTGGAATGCTTTGACAGCAGGGTGAGCATGAGGATCGGTTGCCGTGTAGCTCTCCATGATGAGGAGAGCTGGGCAAGTGACTAGGCTCTGGCCAGAGGGTGTCTTCAGCTTCAGTGCACAAGGCAAGAGGACTGACAAGTCTCACCAAGACAGCACCGAGGAATGGCAGGTGCACTGACCAATTGCACCACTTGCTAGTCTCTCCATTGTGCTGTTTTCCTACAACAAAATGGAAACTGAGTTTTTGCAGCCTTGGAATGTATCTTAAGACTGGTTCTGGAAGTCAAATGGGAGTCTTAAATATAGCCTCACATTAAAATAAATACATATGCACATATACAAATGCTTTCTCACAAAATGTATTACATTGTTAAGGTCATCATTACATTAGATCTATCAGCAAAATTTAAGGGTAAGTAGGTCCACAGTGTTCTAATTCATTTGTATTTGACATCAATCATTAAAATCATTGTTTTACTGGTTTACTTTTAGTATAAATTAAAATTTAGTTTTGCTTTCATCTATTGTATGTCTTTGTTAATAACATGATAATCTTTACCTGGTGCTCACTGATTTTCAGGGCCTTTACAAAGCATCTTACTGAAAGTTTCAGGTTTAAATTTAATGCTATTCATGAGGAAGAAACTTCCACAAGTTATTTGTATCCCTGTATGTGTGAAGAAATTTGTTTCCAGTTAGCATCCAAAAATTTTTTTCAGTAGTTCTAATATTTCCTAAGATTGGCTGAACCCATGGAGTACAAGCAAAGAAACCAAAGTTCAGATAAGGATAAAAATAAACTTTTGAGGGAAAAAACAATAAATCTTATTTACAATATTAGTTAGAATCCATATCATATAATAAACAAACTTTGTTCACTTGAATTCTAATTGTAGGCACTGTGAGGAACACTATCAAATTCATAAACTACAACATTCTCATATTTAAGGGTTGATATAAATTATATTTCAGTTGCATCTCGCTAAAAGCATTATAAATAAATATTGCATAGGCTAAATTGGCAATTTGAAACTATAACTTTTTGTCATTTTGTTTTATCAATTTTCAGAATAGTAAGATGGTGCCTAAGCAGCCACTGTTGGTAACTAATGGTTTGTGTTTATGTATGTGTTTTAGGTATCCTCATGAGCTCTTAGATACATTTTTTAAAGAATACTTGGTTCCTTTTTATTACTAAAAACATTCCATTATGTGGATATACCACCTTTGTTTACTCATTCATTTGTTGATAGAGATTTGGATTGTTTCTGCTTTTGGCTATTACAAATAACACTTCTATGAACATCCATATACAAATTATTGTGTGGACATCTATTTTCAATTTTTTTACAATTTCTTTATTAAGATATTATTAACATATACTCTCATTTATGAAGGTTTCACATGAAAAACAATATGGTTATTACATTCACCCATATTATCAAGTCCACCCCACACCCCATTGCAGTCACTGTCCATCAGTGTAGTAAGATGCCAGAGTCACTACTTATCTTCTCTATGTTATACTGTCTTCCCCATGTTCCACCCCACACCATGTGTACTTGTCATAATACCCCTCAATCCACTTCTTCCTTCCTCCCCACCCTCCCCACCTGCTCTCTGCCATCCATTCCCTTTGGTGACTGCTAATTCCTTCTTGGAGTCTGTGAGTCTGCTGCTGTTTTGTTCCTTCAGCTTTGTTTCATTGTTATACTCCACAAATATGGGAAATCATTTGGTACTTGTCTTTTTCTGCCTGGCTTATTTCACTGAGCATAATACCCTCTAGTTCCATCCATGTTGTTGCAAATGGTAGGATTTGTTTCTTTCTTATGGCTGAATCGTATTCCATTGTGTATCACCTCTTCTTTATCCATTCATCTACTGATGGACGCTTAGGTTGCTTCCATATCTTGGCTTACGTAAATAGTGCTGCAATAAACATAGGGGTTCATATGTCTTTGAATCTGAAAACTTACATTCTTTTGGTAAATTCCTAGGAGTGGAATTCCCAGGTCAAATGATATTTCTGCTTCTAGTTTTTTGAAGAAACTCAATATTGCTTTCCACAGTGGATGAACTAATTTACATTCCCACCAGCAGTGTACAAGGGTTTTCGTTTCTCCACATCCTCACCAGCATTTGTTGTTCTTAATCTTTTTGATGTTGGCCATCCTAACTGGTCTGAGGTGATATCTCATTGTGGTTTTAATTTGCATTTCCCTAATAATTAGCAGTGTGGAGCATCTTTTCGTGTGCCTGTTGGCTATCTGAATTTCTTCTTTGAAGAAATGTCTGTTCATATTCTTTGCCCATTTTTTGATTGGGTTATTTCCTTTTTGGTTGTTGAGATGTGTGAGTTCTTAATATATTTTGGATGTTAACTCCTTGTCAGATGTCATTTACAAATATATTCTCCCATACTGTAGGATGCCTTTTTGTTCTGCTGATGGTGTCCTTTGCTGTACAGAAGATTTTTTGCTTCATATAGTCCCATTTTTTCATTTTTGCTTCTGTTTCCTTTGTTCAAGGAGATGCGTTCAGGAAAAAGTTGCTTCTGTTTATATTCAGGAGATTTTTGTATGTTTTCTTCTAAGAGTTTTATAGATTCATGACTTACATTCAGGTCTTTGATCCATTTTGAGTTTAATTTTGTGTATGTGGTTAGACAATCCAATTTCATTCTCTTGCATATAGCTGTCCAATTTTGCCAACAGCAGTAATTGAAGAGGCTGTCATTTTCCCATTGTATGTCCATGGCTCCTTTATCATATATTAATTGGCCATATACGTTTGGGCTTATATCTGGGCTCTCTAGTCTGTTCCATTGGTCTATGGATCTGTTTTAGTGCCCATACCAAACTGTCTTGATTACTATGGCTTTGTAGTAGAGCTTGAAGTCAGGAAGCGTAATCCCCCCAGCTTTATTCTTCCTTCTCAAGATTGTTTTGGCTATTCAGGGTCTTTTGTGGCTTCATATGCATTTTAGAACTATTTGCTCTAGTTTGTTGAAGAATGCTGTTGATATTTTTATAAGGATTGCATTAAATCTGTAGATTGCTTTAGGCAGGATGGCCACTGTATTTTCATTTTTTATCAGGTATATAACTAGTTGTAGAATTCCTGTGTCATATCATAAATCTATGATCAATATTTCAAGAAACTGCCAACTGTTTTCTAAAGTGGCTGCCCATTTAACATTCCCACTAGCATTTAACTAGGTTCCAATTTTCCAGTTCCTCCATATTTTTGTCAATATTTGGGATTGTCTGCCTTTTATTAAAACCACTTAAAAATTTTTTCTCTACAGCATAGTGACTCAACAGTTACCTATATTATTAAATGTTCACCCCAATTACAGAAGTTGCTATCAACATAGAAAGATGTTATTGACTGTATTATTTATACTGTACTTTCATACTTATGATTACATTATGATTGAGATTTTGTGCCTCTTTATCCTCTTCACCTATTTTATCCATCCACCCTAACCCCACCCCATGGTAACCACCAGTCACTTCTCAGTATCTTTGAGTGTATTGCAGTTTTGTTCACTTTGTTTTGTTTTGTTTTTTAGACTCACATGTAAGTGAAATCAAATGTTATTTATCTTTCTCTGCCTGACTTATTTCACTTAGCATAAAACCCTCTAAGTCCATCCATGTTGTTGCAAATGGCAGGATTTCTTTCTTTTTATGGCTAAATAATATTCCATTGTGTGTCTGTACCACATCTTCTTTATCCATTTGTCTATTGATGGACCCTTTGGTTGCTTCCATATACTGGCTATTGTAAATAATGTGGTGATAAACATAAAAGTGCATATGGATTTTTGAATCAGGGATTTTGTTTCCTTCAGGTAAATTCCTAGAAATAGAATTACTGGGTTTTATGGCACTTCTATTTTTCATTTTTTGAGGAACTTCCATACTGCTCTTCATAGAGGCTGCACCAATTTACATTCCTACCAACAGTGTAGGAGTGACCCCATTTCTCCACATCCTTGCCAGCACTTGTTGTTTCTTATCTTTTGGATAGTGGCCATTCTAACTGGTGGGAGGTGATCTCATTGTGGTTCTGATTTTCATTTTCCTGATGATTAATGATGTAGAGTGTCTTTTCATATGCCTGTTGGCCATCTGTATGTATTCTTTGGGAAAATGTCTATTCAGGCCCTTCGCTCACTTTTTCATTTGGCTTATGTGTTTTTTGGTGTTGATAAAGCCACTTTCTTTGTAAGTTATATGTCTGTGGTTTTGAGTTACCTTTCCCAAATAATGTTGTTGAGTATCCTTTTTTGTGCTTGTTACCAATTAACATAGTATCTTTGCAAAAATGTCTATTCGAATATTTGGCCCACTTTAACATTGGGTTGTCTTTTTATTATTGAGTTGTAAGGGTTCTTTATATGTTCTGGATACACATATTTTTATCAGATGTATGATTTTAAAATATTTGCTTCTAGACAGTGGTTGTCGTTTCACTTTTTTGATGTCATTTGGAGCACAAAAAATTTTGATTTTAATGGAGTACATCTTACTGATCTTCCTTTTATTGTGTGTTCCTTTTTTGGTGTTGAATCTAAGAAATTACTACCTAACCCAAGATCATAAAAATTTATTGTGCATTTTCTTCAAAGATTTTTATAGTTTCATTTAGGTATAAAATCAGTCATTTTTCAAAGGAACCCGGAATTTTGGTTACTTTCAGTGACAATTGGTATTGAGGGACCCCAATCTGGTGCTAAGGGTGCACATTGCTACAAAGTTTTCATAACTTGTTTTCCAGTGGACAAAACCTGGAAATAAATTAATTTGTATATATACTTATACCTATATAATGAAAAATGAGCTTGAAATATACTAATATTTTTTAATTCAAAATTATATAGATTTACTTAGCTTCTGTGATTTTATAATTTTATCTTTTCTTCTCTACCTCAAAAATTTATGGTTTCCAATGGTATTATTTAATTCATTCTTAAATGTCTCTAATAATTTCAAAATTAAAATATGGATATTACAATTAAATTAAAATATGGATATTACCATTAAAATTAAGAACTTTAATAAGGTTTTAGAATTTTTTAAATCCTTAAAAAAATATATCCTTTTAAAGGAGATCCACTTTAAAGTCATTTGAAGTAATTCTCTCCTCTCTGTATGGTTATTGCTACAACTGATGTAAAATTAGGTTCATTTGTTTCAACTGCTTTGCAGTTTTTAGGATATTTTCACATTTAAATTGGTGCTTCAGTCATTACATTGTTCCATAATAAGATGCCCACAGAAATCTTACTTCCATCCCTGTGCCATTCAGTCTGTTCCTTTGCTCCCCCTAAAAGTGACAATTATTTATTTGGGGGTTATTTTTCTCTTATATATTTTTTAAAATATAAGCAAGTAATACATATATATATATATACATACATATTTTCACCACTTTTATAAAAGGGAGCATATTTGCTTTTTTTGTTTAGAACTATTTTTATTTTCACAATACAACTAGGATAAAATTCTATATCAGTAAATATATATCCTCCCCATTCATTTTGTAATTATAAGGTTCTCCAGTATGTAGATGTGCCAAGTAGTCTCCTACAGATTGATATCTGGATCAATTCCATTGTTGGGTATAATAGTATTACTATTTAGCTGTCTGTAGTTTTGAGCAGTTGTTACTTCTTATTTTTGCCCATATATCTTTGGAATATATTCTTGCAGACTGGGTTGCTGAATAAAGCAAAGAGTCTATGCTCCTTCATGACCTCTCTCCTTCCCATTTCTGTATGCTCCTCCCCCAGCCTCTGCAGTTTTTGCTTTTGGCCTGCAACTGCAACTGGAGGACTGCTCTCAGGATACTACAGAAAGTACTGAGGAATTTATTTCCTCTCAAGGTGGCTTTTAGTAAAGGATGGAATGGCATCAAAGTATGAAGGTCCAGGTACCCCTGTGGAATCAGTTAGAAGCCTCTTTCTGAACACTTGGCCTGAAATTAAACTCATGCAAGGCATCTTCCTCACCCTTGCTTTCACTCCCTCAGCAGTGTTTCTTAGGAGCAATTCCAAAATTACCCATTTGTACGTGAATCTTTATTGCAGGGTTTTCTTTGGAAAAATTAGACTCAAGATTCTGAGTGTATGTAATTTGCTAGATATTACCAAATTTCCCTCCTGTGGGATAAATGACAGAATTTCCAGACTGTCCCACCTAGCCTTGGTTCATTTACATATCAATAGGTGTTTACCAGTGCAGAGATTCCGGTTGATCCGGAGGGAGAGGTGGAGAAATAACAGCCGTTCTCTCCTCCCCTCCATTCCTGTACATAATTGGTCTGGTGTCTGACCAAGGACTTGCCAATGGAGTTCCTCCTGAAAGGGGTGGGAGCAGGACATAAAGAGATTGCAGAGGTGGTAGAGTACAAGCTGCAGCCAGAGGAGATGGACAGTGCAGAGCCTGGCCAGCGAATTTGAGCAAGCTGTGAGCAATAAAAATGGTCTCTCTCAGCCTACCCTCTCCCTCCACTTATTTCAGTTTCACGGGTTTTGTAAGGCATTTTCCCCAGGCCAGGAATGCCCTTGCCCCTGGAGCTACACCTTCATACAGGTTGGATCATTTTGCATTACCACCAACAATATACAAGAGTGCATACTTCCACAGATCCTATCCAACACAATGTGTTGGCAAATTTAATTTGAAACTTTTGAAATAGATATGCCAGCTCACATAATTAGAAGTTATGACCTTAAAAAGTTGAGGTTGATTTGCAACTATCAGATGATAGTTTATCTTGATAAAATATAATAGTGAAGCCAGGTGGCTCAAGGCATTGTCAATAACCAGACAATCTCATTCTTCAATTGACCCCTGTCAACATACTGAATGAATTAGCACCAAAGAGAAATGGACTTTAAATTCAATTCATGTTCAACTTTTATTGAGTGTCTATAAATTATCTGACTTACAGAATGACAACCATCAATAAACTAAGCAGAGTATAGTTAAAATATGCTTTGGCAAAAAGAGGTTAAGAGAAATTTTTTAAAATATTTGAGGCTTTTCATCATTTATCTTGAGTAAATAGGAAATTTGGATTTGTAAATAAGAGATTGTTCAATAGCTTTTACTTCAAAGCTACTTGCAAATGAGACATAATAGCATCATCTACCATTAAACAAATAAATCTAAGGCCTGAAAGGGCAGAGCTCACTGAATGTGCACCCACAAATTAAGAAATCAAGATACCAATAGATAAAACTAGTGAGATGAATGCATTAATTCACCTAAAGCATCATGGTTACAAACCAAAGCAGCCATCAGCTGAATCAGGTATCAGCGCTTTAGAAGGAAATCCATATTATATGTTTAGAAATAAAAGAGGAAAGTAAATACTAAAATAATAATCAACATAATTACATAATGCAAAGTAGTTACGTTCTTAAGAACTACAAGTATTTTACACTCAAACCACAATCTAGTATAAATTTTATTCAACAAATATTTATTGAATATTATTACCACATACCAGGCATTAAATTAGGTGATATGAATACCATCAGCACACAAAACAGAGATTCTATGGAGACAGGCAACAAAAAATAGCCATAATAAAAAGTCAGTTATATAGTATGTTAGAAATTGATAAATGCTAAGAAAAAAATAATAAAATGGGGCAAGAGGGATTTGGGTTGTAGGGTCAAAGTTTGCAGTTGTTAATATGGCTGTCACGGCAGCCCTCATTGAGAAGGAGGCACCTGAGCAGCCTCGAAAGAGGTGCCAGTGTTTGCCATATGGCTTTGGTGAAAAGCCTGCAGGCAGAGGAAACAGCTGATGCCCAGGCCTAGAGGTGTGCCTGAGGAATAGCTAGAAGGCCAATGTGACTCTAATAGAATGAGAAGGAAAAGAGGGATGAAGTCATAGAAATAAGAGAAGCAGTTTCTTTAAGGACCTTGTAAACTGTAGTAAATACTTAACCATTTGTGATGAGTGAAACAGACAAAGATGAAAGAATTTTGAACAGAAAGAGGTTAAGATCTGCACTAAGTTTTAACAGCATCATTCTGAAATGTGTTAATAGGATGTGGGTGGGGAAGGGGCAAAGAGAGAAGAAAGGAGAACAAGAGGCTCTACAGTATCCAAAGAGAGATGGTGGTACCAACTGGCACAAATGAGGAAATTATAGAGAAGGTAAAACATTTTGCTCCTGGGCAAAGTTTAAGACAGAGGCAAGTATTTCCTACCAAATTGGGTATAGAATGAGAAGGAATGAGAGGAATTGAAGATGATCCCAAAGAACGGAGATGCCACAAATGAGATGGGACCGGACAGGCAGTTTTGAGAGAGAAGACAATGAAATCAGTTTTGGGCAAAGTGTAAATCTGACTTTCATGTTAAATTAATGCATATCCTCTGAGATTAAAGTTCAAATTAAAATGTCCTTTAAGTAAGGGACTGTGTCTGACCACTTTTGAAATCCTAATAAATATGCCTAATATAGGAAACATTGCACAAAGAAATGTAAAATGAATCTTTGCTGAATGAATTAAATACACTCAGTCCTTCCAAGTTTCTCACCATCATATATGGAAAATGTACAAACATAACGTCTCTCAAATTCATTGTTAAAACTCTGTTTTGCTCTATTTTAAATGATGGAACTTTCTTTTAACTGGTAAAATAACAATTAATAATACCTATGAAACAATTTTTTAATATGAATTTTTAAAAATACTATAGGATGTGTATATAATAGTTTTAGACATTTCCAGCAATAGTTTTAACATAGGAAGATAGAGCTGTAGCCTATGCAGATGGACAGTGACTGTGAAGGGGTGTGTGGGGGGGACTTGGTGAAGGGGGGAACCTAGTAAACATAATGTTCTTTCTGTAATTGTAGATTAATGATACCAAAATAAAATAAAAAAGGATTTCCCAAACACAAAAAATAAAAAAAATAAAAAAAATAAAGCTGTAGCCTCTATGAATCAAAATATACCTGCTTATTCAGAAACTATGTATGTAAAACAACAGGAAGAGAACCACATATTTATAATATCTTATTTCATCTCTCTTAACAAAATCTCATATTCACACAGTACTTCTTAGATTTCTTTCTCATATTACTCTACAACACCATGGAGAAAATTTGCATACAGTTCCAATTATTTAAAAGTGAAGTTCATGCAAGAAATGGTATTGGTCATTTTTTCATGACAACTGAATTTATGAAGAACTTAGATTTCCAAATAGTGAAAGCTTCTTCAGTGCACAATTTGTAGGTATGTTGTGGTACAAAGAACTAATGTTCAGATATTTCTGCCTTTATATTTTCCATATTATAACACCAAAACTAAACATTCCTTGGAAAAGAAATAAAGGATGTACTCTCTAGAAAGTTTGCTACATTATTGACTGATAAAGAAAGAGTTAAACTGAACTTTAGATATATATTAGTCATAACATAATCTCTTGATATATTAGTAGGTCAATAGTTCAGCCAAGAAAGGGACTCTTAACTTGAGCAGACACTAATTAAAAGAATCAATTCTTATCCTACTACATATGTCCAATCATATTAACACATTTCTAGATTTCTTACTCAGTGGAATAGTCAAGATTAAAGGATTTGCTAATATGAAGGAACAGAGTATGCTTCCAAACTGACTGAGCAGATTTGTGAACAAATTAGTTCATTTAAAATTGACATTGAAAGATTGATTTTGCACAGAATGAGTTACCCAAGGTATTCATCATTTCCTCTGCCTCTGCACACAAGACAGAGATCCGTATCCTTCACTTCCTGATTGTAATAGGGCTGCTTACTGAGCACCTTTATTTTATAGTCCTGATTGCAGCCTGTCATTTTTTTTAATTCAGACATATTTTAGCCTCTTAGGCAGACCTTCAGAAATAACTTCCTTAAAAGCCTCTGTAAAATGACTCATTACATATTGCTCAGTTCAACTGTATTATAAATTATAATACAGGGAAAAGTTCTAATTGAACAAAAGATCCAATTACTCATAAGGCTATTGGGCTCATTATTCAAATACAGAAGTGAGCAGGAAATCCAGATGCAGAAACACTTTTCCAAAGTTGATGGTCAATACTCTACAACTCTGGCAAAATCTAAGACATTTGATACTTAGTGTGTATTTAGTATATATTAGTAAATATTCAGTAAATAAATGTTACAAAAAAAGTCAGAAAGTATATACAAAAAGTGGAACCAGAAATGCTGAAATTGTTGAGGAATTCATTTTTTGTCTGAGAAAATGAAAGCAATACCTTGTAGAAGAAGAAAAAATTTAGGAAACAATGACAAAAGCATGCACAATTTAGGAAGCAAGAATGAAATTTAAACAAAACCCAAAGAAAAGTATATGAACTCATGCTATTTTATTTACAAAGACCTATACTTCAGATATCAGAAAGATAAATTATGGTAAGGTAACATATATAAGAGAGAGTGTTATGCCCAAATCGCAGCAAGTCCCAAGAACCACTGGAGAACTCAGATAGCATGTAAAAACAAAGAGCCTTTATTAAAGCAGAGCAAGCTCGACCTTGGGCACCCAACCAGCCTGACGCAGCGAGACTTAGTTCGGGGGACCCCATCAACGCTTCAGCAGGATTATTTATACATTTGGAAGGGGCAGTTAGGGAGTTTCCACTCTAACAAAACTGGGATTCGTTGACTTTTAACTTGTTCTAAGCTGGTTGGATTGTTAAGGTAAGTTCTCTTTTTCTGTTTTTGTAATGCTCTTAGGGTTCTTTCCTGCCCAAGCCTGATTGGTTGAAGCGAGACGTTTCGTTTGTGGTTTTTCTTAGTAACTGATTCTTGGTACAGTTATGGGGTAAGAGTACAGTCATGGGAAAAGGGTACAGTCATGGAGTAAGAGTATAGTCATGGGGTAAGGGTACAGTTATGGGGTAAGAGTACAGTCATGAGGTAAGGGTACAGTCATGGGGTAAGAGTACAGTCATGGGGTAAGAGTATTTTAACTTCTCTAAAATGGGGTCTGGTCAATCTTAAATTTTGCTTGGTTCTCTCAATAGAATTTTCAGGACTTGTTAATCACTTAAGCTTGGGATGGTGGGTGAGTGGAGGAAAGGTCTATATTACATATACTGGGTGCAGGAGAATTGGGTTAACAGGTCCATTGGATAACAGGCCCATTCATTCAAATATGGTGGAGACATTAGAGGAGTTATGCCAGCTTTTGATATCTGAGATATTTATGGGAAATTAGAGATATCTACAAGGGTTTGCATGGATAGATCTATATTCATAAGTTGTATGAAAATATTACATCGCCCTATTTTGCAGATGAAATGGAAGCTAAGAGGGCAGATTCAATTTTCCACAAGTTACCATGATCAATCAGCACTGGTATCAGATTATCTGACTTTAGATCAAATGTTCATTTGTACATAATAGGTGTGTATGTGTGTGTGTGTGTGTGTGTGTGTGTGTGTGTGTGTGACTGTGTGTTTGAAAAAACCCAGTTGTCAGCTAAGGAAATCCAGTGGCTTCACCAGGATTTCTGGGGAATCCATGGGGAATTTCATGTTCACTGTTGATTCTAAATTGCTGTTTCCACAGAATTCTCAGTTTTTCTGCATTTTTAAAACCCCTGTCCTGTTTGATTTGCCCCACTGCTGGCTGCACAGGGCATTCAGCTCCCATCACCAAGTCAACAAACCTACCTATATCTATACCCACATATTTTGTCTTTTGTCCTGTCATAGGTATGTCAGGATAAAGAAAATCTTCTTATTCTGAGGCCAACTGCACCACATGTATACTGGATACCAATCCCCTCCCTAATCAAGGATTTCACTCCTATAGTTGTCTCCTCTTTTCCCCAGTTATTTGCTTTACCTCACCATATTTTCCATTAGCATAAAAATAAAATTAATAAGTAATAATATCTCTATTAATTCACATAAAAAATAATTCCTAATGATGATCATACAAAGATAAGTCCCAAAATTCATGTCCCATTCAGCTTGCCTACTGTTGCTTGAACCTACTTCATTTAACTTTTGTCCCCCTCTGAACCCACCTGCTCTTGTCAAGGTCTTCAATGACCTCCACGTGATAAATCCAACAGACTGAAATTACTCAGTCCTCAATTTATGTGACCTATATACAGATTTGGCAGAGCTGATAACTTACTGTTTCTTGAAAGCCTTCTGTTCTTTGGCTACTTGCGTACCATTTTTTCTGGTTCTCTTTTTCTGCATTTGGCTATTCCTCAGTTTCATTTGATTCCTGCTTATCTTCCCCATCCCTAAATGTCACAGGGTGCCCACAGGGCTTTAACCCCAGAACTCTTTCCTTCCCTGTCTATACTCAGTCTCTGGGTGATCTCAGATGCCTCGTGCCTTTGAATCCCATCTATATGCTAATGTCTCTCAAATATATCTCAGCAACCCAGAACTCTTACACTCCAGACTTTTTTTTTCCAATTGCCTAGTCTCATATGTCTTTGGTTGTCTAGTAGGCACCTCAAATGCGATATAGCCCAAATCAGGTTCTTTGTTTCCTAGCTTCCAAAACTGCCTTCCTCCAGACTTTCCATCTCAATAAATGTTGCCTCTATTTTTCCAGAACCCAAGCCAGAATTCTAAGCATTTTTCTTACCTCTTCCCTCTGTTAATACCAAATCAAGAACAAATCCTACTGACTTTTTAAAAATAGCTTGAATTTCACCATCTCCAGCCCCCTATCAGTGTTCAAGGCACATCATCACTCATCAGATTGCTGGTATAGCCTCTGAACCGGTCCAACTACTTCCATTCTTACCCAATGAACATTCCCCACCTTACCACCAGAAAAACCTTGTGAAATGCCGTTCATTACTCAGAAGTCCAGAGTAAAACCTGGTGACAGAGTAAGATCTAAAATCCTCACACTAGACTACAAGTCCCTAGGTAATTTGGTCCCCTGTAAAGATCTTGACTTCAGAAACTAATGCGCTCCTCGCTTTCCATACTCCTTTCTTACTGGCTTCCTTGATGCACTTGGAACACTTCTAGTATGGAACTAGAACTCTTCAGGACCTTCAGTCTTGTTATTCCCTTAACAAGAATGCTTTTGTCCATAAACCCTCAGGATTCATCACTTATTTCAGGCACTACTTAAATGTTAACCTCTATTCATTTGAATATAGAGTTGGCTGTTGTAACAAAGCAAAACATAGAAATAATTAATTTAAACAAAATAGAATATAGAAATTTCCCTCCCTTTCACACATGAATCTATTATTACTGGTATTAGAATTAGTATTAGTATTAGCATTAGTGGTTGTAGACTGTTCTTGCTACTCCATAGTGTTAGAACTTAGACATCTTCAATCATATGCTTAGCCATCCTCAAAATGCGAAATTTCCATCTTGAATTCTAGGATAGCCACTACATCTCTCACCACTATGTTTGTCTTTCAGACACCGGGAAGGAAAAAAAGGTAAGGAGAGACAAAACTCAGCTGCATACATCCCCTTACATCCCATTAATCAGGGCTTAATCACCAACTGCAAGGAAAGCTGGAAAATGTAATCTTATCAGTGTGACCGTGGCCAGCTAAAACTCAAGTGTCCTATAACCAAAGGAAAAAAAATGTGAATGCTGGGAGACAATTTGCAGCTTTTGTCACATTATTTTATCTGGCAAACTTTCCCTGACCTACCTATATAAAGTAGCACTTTCTTCATTCTACAGTTATCTTTAATCTGCCTAGTTTTCTTGATAGAACTTATATAAAGATACCTTACATATTTTACCTATATATCATCTGTATTTATTCGTTGATTTTCTGTATCTCATCACTACCATGTAAGGTCCTTGAGGGGAGGAATTTCATCTATTTTAATCGTGGCATCTCCGTAGATAGAGGCACTCAATAGATCTATTTTGAATGAAGGACTCTCTGGATATTGTTGAACCTGCTAAACTCTCTCTCACCCCATGCATTTTCACATCCTGCTCTCTGTTTGGAATTTTCAGTGGCTTTTCCTTCACCAAGCACTAATTTTGTATTTAAGATTCAAATTCAGGCTCAGGAATTAGCTCCTCTGTGAAGGTTTCACTGATCTTTGAGTGTCCTTTCTGCATGCACACTTCTAGCCCTGCATGGTAGTCCTCTATGCCAGTATCTATTTCCATTACTACCTTATAAACTCCTTGAGGATAAGAAATTGCTTCAGCTGTTTGTATGAAAGACTTTCCATTAGTCAAGACTCTTAGCTGCAATTGCCAAAAACTCATTTCAAACTGCTGAAGTAAAAAAAAACTTTTTAAAGCCAGATACGTGTTGGGGTGTGGTTGTATCATGTAACTCCAAGAGCAGTAAGACCGCATCCTACCTCACTTTGATCATTTCCAATGGAAAGGAAATTCCTCTGGCAGCTCTAATGAGGGAAACTGGCTTTTCAAATTTTTCTGAGAAACACTCAGTCATATTCTTGATAAGCCCGATGAAAACCTTTCTGGAAAAAAATAATAAATTCATAAGCTTGCAATAAATCAAATATGTAATTCCTTTCATAAATATTTAACTGATAATAGCCTCCACTTACTGCTTAATATTAGTCATTAAGACCCAGAGAAAGACCCTACTCATTAAACCGATCTCAAATTAGGTAACGAAGTTTTTGATTGGATATCATCCCTGCCAATCATTTTTACCTTAAATTATTATGGGAGAGCTTGACTGTCCCTTTTCCTTTGAAGGAGAGGCCAAAAAGTGTGCACCTGTGTTGGGGAGGAGAAGTTGTCAGTCCTGCTTGGAAATACCAAAAATTAAAAATTAGTAGTGCTCACAGACAACATACTAAACCTAGAATATAATATCTCAGTGCTGTAAAATATTATTGTGAACAGAGAATGCTGGGCATCCATATAACACTTTCACTGATCTATGGGAACAGCACTCTGGAATTTCTGCCTCATTGTTTATTTTTAAAGAAATAAAATCAGGTCTAGCTTGGAAAAGGCCTCACCCTCTGCATTTGCAAAGCATGCATTACAGCTTCCTGTAATTCTCAGTCGTGTCCCCCCTTTCTCATTGGCTCAGATGGGTTTGGAGCCCATCCAGAAGCCAGTCACGGTAGTTTGGAGGAAGGATATGCTGATTAGCTAAACCAATCAAGGTCCACTCAAGAAGGATGGGTGGGTCAGTTCTACCCTGAGCATGGGGGTTGGGGAGGAGAGGAGAGTGATTTCTCCAGTAGACAGTTACATTGCTTTTAGCCAGAGAAAGAGAGAGGAAACTCTAAATATAAGCCCCATAAATGTTCATTGCAGATTTCATTGAGAATCATACAGATAGATATGTATAGCATAAATTTATTTGTGTAGAAAGTATATTTAGAGAGACATATATATGCAAAACAAAGGGTAGACTTCAAGTTGAGTAGCGTAAATCTTACAGTGGTAAGCTCTTGGGAGGGTATTGTGAATTGAGGGTTGGAGGGGATTCCACCAACCGGAGATGGCTCACATTTAAGTTTGTGTACATAATGTATTCTTTGAATTTCATAATAAGAATGTAATCATAAACTATTTGTGTACTGAACACAATTTTTAATTAGAAAACAACACATATTCCTTATGAGAGAAAGTTTATAGCTTTACTTAATGAACAGTCTCTTTGAATAAGACAGGCATTATTGACAAAATGTCATCACATTCATACTTCGTGAACCCTGCTATGGATAAGGATACTGACTTTCATATACAGTTCTAATTTGTTTGAATTATATTTATTTTTTGTGATAACCAAATAGAACCATTTTTAGCAGATTACCATGTGTCTTGTGGAAAGATATTCTGCATTTAGCATGTAGAAAAAAAATGAAAAGAAAAACATGTATTTGCCTAATGACTTCTTTCATAATACATTACAAAAATTGTCACTTTGCTCCCTGAAGTTCTATTAATTTATATATTTTCATATGAGGAAATCTTTTGGGTCATAATTGTCAGATCTTAACAGATATTAATAAGCTCAGAACTTAGCAGAGCACCAAGAAATACTTGTACCATTCTTATCATGGTGTCTCTTAATAAAATACATCCTTAATGGGTCACCCTGACCCACCATAAACACCTCTGTAATCTTCCCTTTCCTTTTCGATTTGTTGACAAAAATAAAATGTGTGTGTGTGTGTAATAATTATTATTACATCCATTTGAATGTTGATTTATTTATATATCAAAACTTTATTGAGTACCTAATATATATTAGCTCCTGTAAAGGAATACAGATACAGAGTTGAATGGCAGAATCACTGCTCCGAGAATTACAGGAACTAAGAAAACCACTGACGAATAAATAATTCTTGCTAAGTATGGTGCATTGATGCAGAACTGGCAGGGGTTTAGGGGGATGAAAGAAAGTCAGCCTTAGGTGCAGGTAAGGGAAAGAAGGAGACTCAAGCAGGGCTTCACAGAGGAGCAGCTGCTGTGCAAACTAATGGGGTTCATCACAGGCTACCCCAAAATACAGCAGCTTGGCATATTAAATATCTTAAGCTGAAGGAGTTGGAGAACATGGTAGAGACACATAGGTCACTTTGACTTGCCTCCCACCCTTCTCCCCTGAAACAGGTTATAAGCCCCTCATGTGAGAGGTTTCCTATACCCACAGGAAAATAACATCCTTATCTCCAAAGACACATGGCTGAGAAGCATCCTAACAAACAGGCTTTGCTAAGCTTCCCCCAGTTTACTGCACTTGCCTCATACTCCTTAGCCCAGCATATTTCCACATGGCTGCCTGCACTTCATCAAACCTAGCATAAAATACTTAGTCCTAACTGTTTCTTTGGGTCTCTATTTGGGAGCCTTCCGAAGGCTCCCAGGTCACATAAAATTTAGATTAAATAAATTTGGATGCTTTTCTCCTGTTATCTGTCTTTGTCAGCCTAATTTTCAGACCTCGCCAGGGATCCGAAGAGTACAGAGGGAATAAGAGTATGTTCTAGGCTTAGGGAACAGTAAGGGCGCCAAGTGGAGTTATAAAGCAGCACAGTAGAACTGCGAAGTGCAAATACCCCAGCACTGATGAAGAGATGGAGAGGGATCATCACCAAGTGGGCAATAGTCCAATAGTCCACCTTACTGCACCACCATAAAGACTTGTTCATAAGTAATGCAATGATATTAAATAGCGGAGAAAAATGACAAAATGTACTTTAGGGAAGAAATTCTAGTGTACAGGCTGCATGAAAACCAAATAAAGGGTATAAGAACTAAGGACAGGCCAGTTAAGAAGCCACCATATTAATCCAAATGACAGGTGATGGTCTGAACCAAGTGGCCCTGACATATTGGGATTTGAACATCTGTTTGATGTGGGACTGTGAGGGCAGGAGGGATCAAGGACGGGCATCAGAGAATCTATAAACCTTCCCAACAAAAGGAGAATGCATATGGTTATGGGCATTTTTTCTGGGGGAAATAGCATACATCTTTTATCAGATTCCTGAGTGGATCCATAACTGAAACAGGGTTCAAACTACTACACTGTGCTATTATCAAACCCACACTTTATTTAAAGACTCAAATCTTTTTACAATTGTTTCTTAAGTAGCCAGATTTACCTAAAAAAAAAAAAAACCACAAAATGCGATATAGAATTTAGCATATAGAAATTTACATTTATCTGGGCATCCTGTACTTTACTTGGCAACCCTAGTGAAAGTCAAGCTGTGAAATATCTCTCTGGGATGACACATTTTATTCTTCATTATCTGAGCACAAAGTTCTTTCAATTCAAATGCCATTAACTAATTTATTCATTCAGCAAATATTAATTGGCTGCCTACTCTGTCCATAGCGAGCTTGCATTAGTAAATAAACAGATTATAGTCCCTTTATCTGGCCAGTTTACAGTATAAATGGGAAAATCAAGTATTTGGGAAAATAATAAAGAATTAGTAAAGCATTATAACTAGTAAGTGCTTGGAGACAAGCAGCGAGTAGTGACAGAGAACAAGGTGACATTTCACTCAAATAGGAAGGAAGCCACTTCAGGTAAAAGACAGGAAGGAAAGTGTTTCAAGTAGGGGGAAGAGTTTGGTGGAAAGACTGGAGATGGGAAAGAATTATTGAGTTTGTAAAAAAAAGGATTTCATGTAGAGGTCACAGGAGAGAATGAAAGCTGAGTTAGCTACATATTTGCAGGGCCCATTGCAATTTGAAAATGTGACCTCTTCAAAAAGCATGAAAAATGTGCCATGAAAGTTTGTAAACATGTCTTTTCCTTTGTTGTACTGTCTCTTTTGATTTGTTGTGTTATTCTTTTCACCTGTTAATATCATTCTAAGTCAGAACAAAGATTTTAAGTTAAAATTTTAAATCATTAGCATAAATTTTTCCATTCATTTGATATTGAGTAATGCCCCTTTTAAATGCAAATATAGGAACCCTTACCTCATATACAGAATCACCAAAATGACACAGTTTGTCTTTCATAGCTCTCCCATGCATATGTATTTCATTCTTGCTGTAACGGTAGCCATGCTGCACAAAACTAACTCAACTGTTTAATTTCACTTCTAACCTCAGCTCATTGATGGATACGGAGGAAGGACTGAGTAGGAAAGGAACTGGAGGCTGCCCTGCCATTCTTTGCATGACTATCATCCGTCCCAATTTAAGTGGCTGGCTAACACAGGGAAGAAAGAGTGAGAAAGGATGTAATGGGCTTCTTTGGCCCTTTGTGGTTCTTAGCCTACTCTAGCCTTCTCTCTGTACTGGAAGTAAGGTCTGGTGCAAAAGGAAAAGATGGCACCTGGGGGTTGTCAGCACTCTCCACTGATTCTGTTGTAGGCACAGCACACTTACTTTGTACTCTGAACTACACAATCGTGAGTCCAGTGGAATTTTGTGCTTACAGCCCACAGGCAACTAGGGTGTCAAGGAATGGTAGGCCCACACATTGCATGAATTTCTACTTGTGGTCATGCTCTGTTGTCCTGGTGGATTTCACTTACAAAACACAAATTCAAAGATAAAAATAAGAATTTCAGAATGGCAACAATAGAACATGAAACCAAGCATGAGATCCTTTGTGTCACAGGCCCATGAAGGCAGCCCTATGTGGGAGCAGATGAAGCTGGAGACATAGGCAGGGAATGGACCATGCAGTTCATGCTGTGGAGTCTGGATTCCATTTGGTATCTGTAATTTTCCCATAGCTCCCACAACTCCTCCTTCTTCTGTGGAAGAAAATCTATGCATAATTTAAATTTAACATTCCTTGTCTTAAATCTATTCCATTTAATTCCAATATGATTTATTCTTTTCAACTACTAATGAAGACTTGAACTTAAGTGAAAAACAATCACAATCCAAAATTTCCTTTATCTCAATATCTGTCACAATAATAATAATAATAATAAAATAACCACAGTAACAACATATGAATTGAAGAATCAGCAATGAAGGGCAAATATTTTATGTAATTGTCTGCAGTAAAAAACATTTAGCGGCAACCATCAGAAAGCTCCAAGAACTCGTTCACAGTTGAATTTTGCCATTTCACAGGACTGTTGGCTCTGGGGTGATGCCCTCTTAATCTGTTTTCTGACACCCATTAATGCATTTCCTCACTTCCATGATTGAAGTACTGCAAGCACTGATCATTGATTTGTAAAGTTGGGTGTGAATGTCCGATGAATTTTAAAAAGAAACCTTTAACACCTCGTTCCGTTTCAGCCTTACTTCACTTTGCAGTACAGTCCCCTGTGACACTTCCTTCTTGTTGCAACAGAACTAGGTAAAAGAAGGAAAGTGTAGGGGACAGAAGAAAGAAAACATAGTTACCTTGTAGACAAAGGGCACTTACATCGCCAGTATTGTCTCATAGATTATAATGAAGTGAAACCCCTAAAAATCTTCTTGATGGTATTTTTGCTTTTTTTTTCTTAACTATTCTTTGAGTACATAGCATTACTGAATCATGTCATAATTCTGCTGTATTCCACTCTCTTTTTGCACCTTGGGAATCTGGCTGTCATTAAGGGCTTATGAGACACCTTTGCAACACTCACTAGGTATCAACAAATTCATGCTCACAGCTCTGGACAATAACAAGAATATGCCTGGGCTTAGATATTGGCATTGGTTGAGAATAGGAGCAAAATTTTGGACACTGACTTTTTTTAGAAACTCCTTGTCTTTGAAGAATCTTTTTTCCCAAAAAATAATTTTCAGAATTACCTATAGAATATTTATTTTTAAAACTTGCATTTTCATCACCTTTATTCTTCACAGCTGATCTATAAATACTGTTTACACTATAAAATTTTTGTTTCAAGAGCAAATTTTACCAAGTTCACATAACCAAAAGGTAATTATGTTTCTCTCTTTCATGACTTAGGACAAGTACCAGTAATATATAAGGATAATTTTGCCCCACTGTGAGATTATCTAATTATTCCTTAAATCACCAAACATTTTTTTGAGTATCTATCATATACTAGGGATTGTACTAGGTACTAATGTCTATATGCACATCTCTGTACAATCCACCGTACAGTACTATTGACATAAACAAAAAATAATGGTAATAGGGGGAGATTATGCTGCCCAACCTTAAGCTCTACCACAAAGCTGAAGCAATCAAGACAATTTGGTACTGGCACAAGAACAGAACCACAGACCAATGGAACAGACTAGAGAGCCCAGATATAAATCCAAGCATATATGGTCAAGTAATATATGATAAAGGAGCCATGGACATACAATGGGGAAAAGACAGCCACTTCAACAACTAATGCTTGCAAAACTGGACAGCTACATGCAAGAGAATGAAACTGGATTATTGTCTAACCCCATACACAAAAGTAAACTCAAAGACCTGAATGTAAGTCATGAAACTATAAAATTCTTAGAAGAAAACATAGGCAAAAATCTCTTGAATATAAACATGAGCAACTTTTTTCTGAATGCATCTCCTTGGGCAAGGGAAACAAAAGCAAAAATGAACAAATGGGAATGTATCATGCTAAAAAAGCTTCTGTACAGCACAGGACACCATCAGCAGAACAAAAAGGCATCCTACAGTATGGGAGAATATATTTGTAAATTACATATCTGACAAGGGGTTAACATCCAAAATATATAAAGAACTCACACATCTCAACCAAAAAGGAAATAACCCGATTAAAAAATGAGCGAAGGATATGAACAGATACTTCTCCAAAGAAGAAATTCAGATGGCCGACAGGTACATGAAAGATGTTCCACATCACTAATTATCAGGGGAATGCAAATTAAAACCACAATGACATATCACCTCACACCAGTTAGGATGGCCAACATAGAAAAATCTAGGAACAAATGCTGGTGAGGATGAAGAGAAAGGGGAACCCTGCTACACTGCTGGTGGGAATGTAAATTAGTTCAACCATTGTAGAAAGCAGTATGTAGAAAGGAGTTCAACCATTGTAGAAAGCATTCCATACTGTAGGATGCCTTTTTGTTCTGCTGATGGTGTCTTTTGCTGTACAGAAGCTTTTTTAGCATGATACAGTCCCATTCGTTTAAATATGCTGGGATTTCCTCAAAAAACTGAAAATAGGCATACCATTTGACCCAGGAATTCCATTCCTAGGAATTTGCCCTAAGAATGCAGGATCCCAGTTTCAAAAAGACATATGCACCCCTATGTTTATCACAGAACTATTTACAATAGCCAAGAAATGGAAGCAACCTAAGTGTCCATCAGTAGATGAATGGATAAAGAAGATGTGGTACATATACACAATGGAATACTATTCAGCCGTAAGAAGAAAACAAATCCTACCACTTGCAACAACATGGATGGAGCTAGAGGTTTTTATGCTCAGTGAAATAAGCCAGGCAGAGAATAAGTACCAAATGATTTCACTCATCTGTGCAGCATAAGAACAAAGCAAAAACTGAAGAAAAAAAACAGCAACAGACTCACAGAACCCAAGAATGGACTAACAGTTACCAAAGGGAAAGGGACTGGGGAGGGTGGGTAGGAGGGAGGGATAAGAGGAATAAGGGGCACACATAATGTAGGGGGGGCACAGAGAAGGCAGTATTGCACAGAGAAGACAAGTAGTGACTCTATAACATCTTACCATGCTGATGGACAGTGACTATAATGGAATATGTGGTGGGGACTTGACAATGAAGGAAATCTAGTAACCACAATGTTGTTCATGTGATTGTATATTAATGATACCAAAATAAAAATATATATATGTATTCCCTTGAAATTAAAAAATATATAGTGGCAACATTTTCTTTGAGTAAGGTTAAATATGCTGGGATTTCTTCAAGATTGTCTTCCCAGCACACTTCTGCCATTGAGTTTATCCTGCCTTAACAAGCATGCTATTCCTTTTCTGGGCCAATGCCCCATATTCATGACTACCTGACTCTGCCCTGCTCTCCTCTCCTTCCCATTTCCTGCAAGGTAGACGAGCTGTCCTAAACAATAGCCTTCTTTAACCAAGCAACATTAAATCTCCTGGCTTTGGGGTCCAAGGCCTAAAGAGAACCTTTTCTGTACAAAAAAATTCCTGGAACTCACTGCTAAGCTTTTGATATGCTAACAGAGAAAAAAAAGGAATTTGGAAAATCCTCTTTCAAAGCAATAGCATGGTTTATGAAGCTATTGTCTTGATGCATAATCCTGTTTTGCATTTGTTCCTTCTATTTCAGTGCCTCTGTAACATATCTAATCTCTACACATACATGCTCCCAGGCAGATGGATGCATAAATAACTAGACTGAAGCTTTATATTTAGAAAAAGAAAAAGAAAATAATAGTTTATGATTTTCAAATGCTCTCTCCCTTCCTTTAATGATTTAACCAATACCCAATTTCATAGGAATTCACCTAACATCTCCTCAACTAATTTTTGTTATTTGTTTCTTCCCCTTCTTCTAACTCTACCATTTGCCAAAACTGCCAACAACAAAAAAACTAAATAATATTCTTTCAAAATGATGCACACATTTGACACTTTCACTCTCATGGTAAAATGGCAGCACTAAGGCAGTATAAAAAGAGATGATGGAATAGCTGAAATTAAGTCACAAGCTCCCCAATTAACAAAATTTATTTTATTATTGATAGCAGTTTTAATATTTATACAAATGGAGTGTATTACATAACCAAGACTGTACATGCTCTGTTCATATTGATCACAAACATTTACCATAATGTCTAAATGTACCACCTTCTGAACTACTTGGAACCCATCAAGTTCAGTTTTGTAAGCTAGCACATTAATATAACAGGAGACATTACAGTTGCTGATATTAAGTAGTTTTATTTTGAAAAATTTCTGTTTCTGCCTTTGCTTTGGCTTCTTTCATAATTATATTATTTTTTCTTTTTATTGTCTCTGATTATTTTATATTCCATGATAGAGCAATAGTCTATCAATAGATTATTCCATCACATAATTAAACAGAATAGTGCAGTAATTGACATTTGAAGTGAGAGGAATTTAGTCTGGAGTGATTTTTTCATTGTCAGTGGAGGATAAAGAATTGATAGCAAGACATTTCAAAGGGAAAGAATCAAAGCTACTTGATGACAACTGGTAATGGAAAAGAAATTAATTGTGAGTCAGAGTTTTGCTGATGTTTTGGACTGTGGTGCGTAGTTGCAGGAATTGGGAACTCATGTTAATATTTTGTTTCAAGTCTTCTAGCAAATGAGGTTTGTGGCTGGGAGTCTTGATTTGAAGACTAAGAAATGAGTACACTTCCTCTCACTACCTAATTTTCGAGGTGACCTTTAAGTCACAAAATGTACTTACCAGCATCACTTGTGAGGTTGTTCTCATTACTCTGTTTTACCCCCAAACTAATCTCTTCATTGCACCTCAAGGGAAAGTGATATCCCTCCTCCCTGGTAGGAGCCGAGGGCAGGTGGAGCCAGGGAATGCCACTTTGGCCTGCAGATTGCTAGGACCTGAAAACAATCAAGGCCCAAAAGACTCAGGAAGAAACGTTGACCTTCCCCCTATCTGCATAAAAAGAATTTAGAAAGAGGACCTGCTCAGGGAAAAGAGTTCTCACCACAGATAACTACATTACAATACTACATAGATATGCTGAGAACCTAGCAAAGTCTGTTAAAAATCCCTCTCTTTGCCCAGTTGTTTCTGTGTGGCCCAGCAAATATTTATTTACCAAACAATTACTCTTTCATCTTCCTGTGAATTGATTGCCTTTTCCATTTGAAGTCCCAGACCACTACCCACTTCCCCTTGATTCGGGATGACATATATACATCATTTTGCTTGCTTGGGAATCTGATGTTTGTGAGGGTTCCCCATAGGAAATTAAATATGATTTTCTCCTGTTAATCTGTCTCATGTCAATTTGATTTTTATACCAGCTAGAAGAACCTGGAAGGGTAGAGGAAAGTTTCCCCTTTTCAACGCCGTGTACTTTCTAGAAAGGAAAGATTTGTGGACTCTATGAAATGAAATGTCTTTATTATACCATTTAAACCTAAGGTAGTTTTAAGTCAGAAATGAGGTAAGAACTTGAGGTCAGCCTTTAAGTGAAAATGTAGACTACCATTGGCCAAGAAATTAGGCTAAAACATATAATTTTTTTTAGTCTAGGTTTTTTTTTCAGTGTATCTAGTAGACATCGCCACGATGTTTATCTGCCTTTAGAGGGGAGGAAGGAGATTATTGCTTCAGGAGATTCAAAACTCTTCTCCAACTAACACTGGCCTCTACTAACCTTGTGACCTGGTTACTTAAGGCCAGTTTAACATATCATTAGAAATGCAACCAACATGTCACTTAAATAGGTTCATGTTTGGGCCAGACGATGACAGGTTCTTTCTCCTCCTCTGTATACTTTCCACCAGCCACTAGTTTCCTGTAATTTCTCTTAGGATGTCAATAATTATTTTCAAGTGTCTACACTTCCACTAATAAGAGGATATCATTTCCAGATGTGATAGCCATGTGATTTGGAAAATGTTGAATGTAATGAAGGCAAGATATGCAAATAGACCCATCTCACGGGCAACTGAAGGAAAAGACTGATATATGATGGCCGGGAGAGGGATGGAAACCAACTAAGGAAGGGGATCTACTATCTGCAGGGCTAGAAACAAGTTCTTGGAAGAGGAATAGACATGCCTACTTTCTGTTCTTTCTCTTTCTACAGGCCTAAAAAAATTAAACATGTAGTCCCTAAATTACAGAGGTGACAGGATCTTTTTACTCTGCTGGTAAAAGAGTTCATGCTCAAAAAGGTAAACCTATTAAAGGTCTCCCTTAGGCTCCGAAACTCCTGCTGTCTCATTGCTACAGATGATTTCTCAGTCACACTGGTGTGAGGAGGCAGGCAGTCATATGCATTATGGGCTAACACTCTTTATTATATTGGATTGTTTTGAGTGTTAGGATTTAGAAAACATACATTTACACTAATTAACTTCTAAGATCTTTAAAAATAAGCCCATCTTATGCTGGGTTTCTACTCTATGTATATTTGTGATCCAATTGCACTTTCCTGCCACTATTAATTATCGCTCTTTAATTTTCCAATAGACATTCTCTAGAATCTGTACATACTATATAGGAAGAACCTAAAAAAAGAAAATAAAAGGGAATGTACTTGTTCATTTATGCTAGAAAAGTAATATATAATTACTGCAGAAAATGTATTTAGAAAGCATATATTTGCACTAATTAATTTTGATAACAAGAACCCTGGCACCTTTGTAATTTAGGGACTACTTTTGTATAGTTGTTGGTCAGGCATTTAAAAAAATATTCAGCAAAAACTACAAAGCTGAAGAACATGTACACTTCCAAAATATGTTTATGTCCATTATTTAACTGTATCCCCACAATGTCCTTATGAATAAGGCAAAATAAGGACTGATGTCCATTTAGCTCTTGTAGAAAATGAGTGAAGAGAATTGCCTTTATTTATTGGCAGATCCAAAGCTACCCCACAGGGTGTGGAAAGAAAGCAAGGATTCTCTGGGAATGGGAGCCAAACAAAAACACAAACACACTCTCATGACCAGTGCTGAGCTGGACAAGGCCAGCCAGGTCCATGTGTGGATTCTTTCCAGCTGCAGCTTCAACAACAGATTTCTCAGCAGTTATTGAAAACTGTGTCAGAGGCTGACCGCTCTGGCTGAGTGATTCTTGGCTCTAATTAGACATAAACCTCTGAGTTCAGGCAGGGTGTGGAGGGAGAGTGTTCAGTTCTCCCTACTGGCCTCCTTACATCTTAAGAAGGTGCCTTATGTTGCAGGCCACATAATGAATCAAGAGAGCATTCAGATTAACATGACTCATTGATCAGATGAAAGGTGTACTCCAGTTTGTGTTATAGTCGAGGGCTGGTGTCTCCGTGTTTGCGTACAAATATATCCACCTTCCATTGCCTTCTGTCCAGAGACACTCCAGGCAAATCAGTTTTAATAAATGGATTTGTGTAGTGCTTTGTAATTCTTACATGGTTGATTATTCATGTAAAAGATTTTCCAAAGAACAAACAGCTAATAGCACATGAGAATGTATGATGCTACTTGATGTCTATTTAAGTAACAGATTCTAAATAGACTGTTTCTCTGCCAATTGAATACCTGTCTTAAAAGCCTATGTTTAAAGTTAAATATTTATGCCATAAGGTTTAGGGAGGATTAGCCCTCTTTGGTCCTGAACTATAATGAAAGCATCATTATTTATATGTAAAGTAAATTTATGAATGGAAAACATTTATATTAAATATTCTCAGTGGCAAATAACACGAAAGAGAATAGCTGCATTCAGAACAGTAGGAAATAGAGACAAATAGAATAGATAAAGGAAACTATTTCATAAAATGGGCCAGGGGCATGTGGAATGCATTAAAAAAACAAGATAGGTAACATACACCACATGTTCATGAGCCTGTATGTTCTGCAGACTCCTAACCGAGCCTTTGGACAAAGAGGACAGCCAGGACTCTGCAGTGTGGGAGAGGCATAGGACAGATATGACGTATTTGTTAAGCAGACTGGGTGATAAAGCTATGGAATCTGTTATATCACATTTCCAAAGAATGGACAAATATCATAGATGATTTTTTTGGTTATAATTTGTTTTTCTAATATTGCAAAGTAATAACACACTGCTTTCCAAGTAAAAACACTTTGCATTGAATCTTTCATTTATATAATTTTCTTCACTTTCATTCTCTACTAATCCCTCAATCCCACTCCCAGATAAAACACACATATTCTTACATACATGCATGCATATAGTCTGGTCCCAAATGCCATTATTGCAGGCGGATTACCTCTGAGAAATTTGCTGTCCTTGTGGGCAGTCACTAATGATAAATCAGCTGACCACAGTCCTTACACCCAGTTGCACTCCTGACAAACTTTTAAATGGCCTGCCCCATTTAGACCATCATCTAGAAAACGAAGGACAACAAGAATCAAGGTCTCCAATGACTCTACTGTCCAAGGAAAGGGCATAAAAGTAAAGGGAATTCCTAAAACCAACTAGTTAGTTTTAAGGCCACAAGGTAACCATAGACTAGGAATTTTTTAGTGACTAGAGAACCAGCACATTAAAGATATCATATTGAGATTTTTTTGCCACATAAAATAATAGGGGATTCCACTGAACTATCCCAGTATAAAGGGATAATTTAAGGGAATAGAATGAAAAATTATTTCTTAGAAAGATCGTTGCTCCTTTTGTAACTCATCATTGGAAATTCTGGCCCATTTTCAGAGAAATATTAGGTCTTTATAAGTACTCTTCCTGATACTAAGTTTATATCTATAAAATATCCAAAAGTACTGTTAAATTATAATGTCCACTTGTAACTCAGGGTTGGGGGAGGGGGAATCTGTCTCCCAGCCCAGGGCAAATTATCTTTGAAACTGAAATCCATCAAAGGGAGAAATAAAGTGGGAGAAACCCATTTATAGCTCACAAGCAGCCCTCTTCTACTCTCCCGTGTCTCTCACCACCCAGCTGCAAAAAAGGGGCCCCACCGAACTTCTCCAGTCCAGTTATACCTTAGGTCCCCCCACCCTTGTAATCACCTGTCGATATGGAGATGGACTCCTTCTCACCACCCTTAGAAACAACAAGTGATATGGAGATTCACAGGGCCAGACAAGAGATTCTGGAAATATTGCAATTTTACCCACATCACTATATTGAAGAGGGAGAGAAATAGTGACTCATATATTGCTGGAGGGAGAACAGTTTGGTAGAATATTTGCAAAGGACATTTTTTTCTTTTGAAATATAATTAAAAGTCTTTTTTAAAATATATTTTGATTCAGCAGTTGTATTTCTAGAATTTATCCTAAGCAGTAATTGCAGCAATGCTTTTTTAAAGAAAAAAAGAAGGAAGGAAGGAAAGAAGGAAGGAAGGAAGGAAGGAAGGAAGGAAGGAAGGAAGGAAGGAAGGAAGGAAGGAAGGAAGGAAGGAAGGAAGGAAGGAGGGAGGGAGGGAAGGAGGGAGGAGACTTAACTTCTGCAGCTCAGAAACCATTCCCTAGGCAGAACATATACAATGAATTCCTAGATGCAGTAAGTCTGTTCATTCCTGCCCTATGTTTATTTTAGACAAAAGTACATACAATATGCATCAGCATTACAATTCAATTACACAAGCTTTTTATGAATCACTTTATGTGGAAAAATTTTTTTCAAACACAGGTATATTTTGTTATTATCTAAAAAGACAGAAGGAAAGAAAGAGAAAGGGAGAGAAGAAACAAAGAAAGGAGGATAAAGAAGATGGGTATCAGGGAGGAATGCACAGAGGGAAAGAAAGAAACATTTTTAAAGCCTAAACATCTCAGATTAGGAAATTAGTATCTTCTGAATTGAGTAAAAAAATAATGAAAGTTATTATTTTGTATAAGAATTCAACTTTATACTGAGTAAGTCCCACTATTGCAAATAGGAAATTGGACATCTGCCAACTGATTACCTCTCTGATCTTTGGAAGCCTTAGACAGTGCCTCCCAGTCAGCTTGACTGCAGCCCGTTTCTATAAAATCTCATCTTCCAGTGCCTTTATCTAGTCTGGCCAGGATCGGTCTTAGCCCAACACTCCCTGTCAAAGCCAGGGTGCCCGACTCATTTCCCACTCCAACAATGGTCAGGCCTGGTGCACATACATACTAACTCTTCAATTTCTGTTTTCTTCCCATTGTTTCATTGTGTATGTATTACATCTTTTTTGGGGTTTTGGGGGTCTCCTTAGGATAAAGAACATCCCAGAGGTACCCATTTCCTTAAAATACAAGAACAACAACAAGGACAATGGTCCTGAAGATTTGGAGAGGAGTAACCTGGGGAGACAAAGACAATATGAATGGTTTAGAGCTTAAAGATGGACATTACGTATGAAGAGCTCAGTTCTGGGCTGACCTTGGGGCTCTATCCAACAATCCAATCAAGTCCCTAGAGTGAGATCAAACATTCCAGGCTGCCTTCTGGGCTGTTATTTCCCCCCACTAGTGATGAATCTCTCAAGACCTTGGAGGCAGTCATATATAATCTCTCAAACCCTTCACAACAACCAACAATTAATTTGGGAGTAAACCCCTTAACATGGAAAAGCACATTAGTGAATATTTATTTCATACAAACAAAAAGTTTGGTATCATGAAATTCTACCTTTGTTCTAGCTTATTACCTTTGAAAAATGGGTTCGTTAGGTTCCATCATTTGGATGTGATTTAAGAGATTTAACTCTGCAGCTCAGAAACCAGTCCCTAGGCAGAACACATACAGTGAATTCTAGGGGCGGTAAGTGTGTTCATTCCTGCCCTGTCTATGTTTACTGCAGACAAAGACACATGCAATATGCATTAGTATTACAATTCAATTACACAGAATATTTTACAAATTACTTTATGTGGAACAAAGAATTTTTTAAACACGGGTATATTTTATATTATCTAATATTAATCACCAAAGTCAACTTCACAAAAACTCAGAGTAAGCAGCTAATTGTATGGGGAATTTAAGGACACCTTAAGTACCAATGATGAAAATATGGTATCTTCACCACCAGCCTGCTACCATGTCTAGATTTAATATGATCAGCATCATACAATATACTATAAAGAACTAGGCTTTATCATCCACAAACAGCAACCTATCATCTGGCTAGCACTTTAACATGAATTACTTAAACTCAATATGACTCACCTTGAGTTATCAGTGAAAGTACCAAGGGAGTGGTCTAAGACAAAAAACTGGGGGACAGGTAGATAGTAAAAGGAAATAAGAAATGTCTAGCAGACAGAGTAACATTCAGCACCATTACCACAAGGAACCCTAGAATCCAGAGTTTGGCTGGAGAGCACAAGGACCCTAAATGGTATTTTGAAAGCTGTGTGACCAGGTTGAATGTAATCAGGAGAAAGTGGGCATCTACTCTCTCTAAGTAGGAGTATTTTATCTAAGTCTAGTACTGGTTCTAATATAACACATATATAGGATTTTTCAATGGTCACTCTAATTCAAATTATTTTCCCTGTATTCCATGTTGAAGAAAAGTTAAAATTAAAATAAGATATTATATTGTGTATATATGTGTATATGTACCTCATATGTCATAATTTGGAGTGATGGGTGGTGAACCTGTTATCACAAATCTGTATGTTAAGTATCACAAAGGAATTCATTTCTCCACCATTTCTTTATTCATGTACATTTTCCTGCACTTTATTTTCACAAATTCATCACATTCTCAGCATAGAAATCTTCTCAGCAATCAGCATGAGAATTCAGCAGTTTGCCTTTTGTTTTCAAGAAGAAAAATGCAGACACGCTCTTCCTAAGTAATCCCTGACTGTTCCATGCAAGGTGCTGGCAGATAGACATCCTGAATTTACTAATTCCCACCCCCACCTCAGGTTATTTTTCTGTTGAGTGTACAGTTCATCTGAATTGTTTGTGTGAATTTCAAAGGCTAAATGGTTATGCTTCAACGAGGTGTGTAATCATTAAAACAAAATATTTTCTAATTCTTTTGTCTCCACTTCCTGCATCCAATAGCTGAAAAGGGAGTCAAATCTTCCCACAATGACTTTGCACTGTCAAAATGAGATACTAATTTAAATAATAAATAAGCTCCACAGTTACCTTTTGCTCTATTCCATGCTAAACATCAGCACCTGATCTGGTTTCCAACATTATTGCAATGACATTTAAGTGTACAGTATAAGATTGTACTTGATTTATTAAAGTAATGAATTAGCTTTATTGTAGGTGATTAAATGTATTTTACTTTTTAAAGCACAAGAACTACAAAAGAAGAGCATCGTTACAATCTGAAAATAACTAGAAAGATAAGTTCATTAACTTGCCTACACTTGTGCATCATAAAAACCTTGTTAAAAATTACTCCCTAGACTGCTGTATTAGCTTCTTTATGAGGTAATTTCTCCATACAGTAATAAGATTTTTCTTTTACTCTCCAGTGCATATTAAACCCACTAATCTTCTTTTATAAACTATAGTTTCAGCTACTTTCTCAATTTACTCACTTTAAAGATACACTCCTATTAATATTAAAGGTAGCAAATGCAGATATGAACTTTGCAAAACATGCTTTCGGATTTATGGCACAATCTTTTAACAGTGTACTTGGAATAGCACAAAAGGGGAAAAGCTGTAAATGTCATGTATGTCTCATGACAAACCAAACAATCTTAGTCCCCATAGAATTAATTTCCCACCCCATTCATTACATGAATGAACTGTAGACATATTTTCTGCTGTCAGCAAATAAAAACAGAATGGAAAGACTGTTCATTGAAAGAAGTAAAATAAAATCTTGCACAGGAACTGCACAGATGTCAATGATCTGATTGATATGGATTATTGGTGTCCTGGGGAAAGGACACCTGGTAGCCATTTCTACCTAGGAATTGATCTCTAAGGAGCAAGATTTTCATTCTGCATCAAAAATCAAATAAGTCATAGTGTGAGATTAAAAAATTAATTCTTTCAAAGATTAAATTCCAGTTATGCTGGTTATGTCCCACGTTTTTGTAATTCTTCTAAACTATTCAATATTTTAAACAGTTTGTTATTTAACAATGGCATAAGTAATTAAGTTAATACTGTACTTCAAACATACTCAAATGAGGAACATATCTTGGAAATAATAAATTACCTCAAATTGTAATAGAAATCTGGTTTAAAAGAGAATGCAGACACAGCTGCCCTGCCATTTTTCCTTCCACTTGAATTCAAAGTGA